>NC_134268.1:7077783-7377783 GCF_031893055.1 Leptodactylus fuscus
TGTCATAAATAGTATATACTGACTGTGACTGTAATAAATAGTATATACCGACTGTGACTATAATAAATAGTATATACTGACTGATAAATAGTATACACTGAGTTTGACTGTGATAAATAGTATATACTGATTGTGACTATAATAAATAGTATATACTGACTGTGATAAATAGTATATACTGACTGTGACTGTAATAAATAGTATATACCGACTGTGACTATAATAAATAGTATATACTGACTGATAAATAGAATATACTGAGTTTGACTGTGATAAATAGTATATACTGAGTTTAACTGTGATAAATAATATATTGAGTCTGATAGTATATACTGAGTGTGACTGTAATAAATAGTATATACTGAGTGTGACTGTAATAAATAGTATATACTGAGTGTGACTGTAATAAATAGTATATACTGACTGTGACTATAATAAATAATATATACTGACTGTGATAAATAGTATATACTGAATGTGACTGTAATATATAGTATATACTGAGTGTGACTATAATAAATAGTTTATACTGACTGTGATAAATAGTATATACTGAGTGTGACTGTAATAAATAGTATATACTGAGTTTGACTGTGATAAATAGTGTATACTGACTGTGACTATAATAAACAGTGTATACTGACTGTGACTATAATAAATAGTATAAACTGACTGTTATAAATAATATATAGTGACTGTGACTGTAATAAATAGTATATACTGACTGTGACTATAAAAAATAGTATATACTGACTGTGACTATAATAAATAATATATACTGACTGGGATCAATAGTATATACTGAGTGTGACTGTAGTAAATAGTATATACTGAGTTTGACTGTGATAAATAGTATATACTGACTGTGACTCTAATAAATAGTATATACCAACTGTGACTATAATAAATAGTATATACTGACTAATAAATAGTATATACTGAGTGTGACTGTGATAAATACTATATGCTGAGTTTGACTGTGATAAATAGTATATACTGAGTTTGACTGTGATAAATAGTATATACTGACTGTGACTGTAATAAATACTATATACTGAGTTTGACTGTAATAAATAGTATATACTGAGTCTGATAAATAGTATATACTGACTGTGACTGTAATAAATACTATATAATGAGTGTGACTGTAATAAATAGTATATACTGAGTGTGACTGTAATAAATAGAATAAACTGACTGTGACTATAATAAATAGTATATACTGACTGTGATAAATAGTATACACTGAGTGAGACTGTAATAAATAGTATATACTGAGTTTGACTGTGATACTGACTATGACTGTAATAAATAGTACATACCGACTGTGACTATAATAAATAGTATATACTGACTAATAAATAGTATATACTGGGTGTAACTGTGATAAATAGTATATACTGAGTTTGACTGTGATCAATAGTTTATACTGAGTGTGACGATAATAAATAGTATATACTGACTATGTTAAATAGTATATTCTGAGTGAGACTGTAATAAATAGTATATACTGAGTTTGACTGTGATCAATAGTTTATACTGAGTGTGACGATAATAAATAGTATATACTGACTATGTTAAATAGTATATTCTGAGTGAGACTGTAATAAATAGTATATACTGAGTTTGACTGTGATAAATAGTATATACTGACTGTGACTGTAATAAATAGTATATACTGACTGTGACTATAATAAATAGTATATACTGACTGTGACTATAACAAATTATATATACTTACTGTGATAAATAGTATATACTAACTGTGACTATAATAAATAGTATATACTTACTGTGATATATAGTATATACTGACTGTGACTATAATAAATAGTATATACTGACTGTGATAAATAGTATATACTGAGTTTGACTGTAATAAATAGTATACTGAGTTTGACTGTGATAAATAGTATATACTGACTGTGACTATAATAAATAGTATATACTGACTGTGATAAATAGTATATACTGACTGTGACTATAATAAATAGTATATACTTACTGTGATAAATAGTATATACTGACTGTTACTATAATATATAGTGTATACTGACTTTGATAAATAGTATATACTGAGTGTGACTGTAATAAATAGTATATACTGAGATTGATTGTGATAAATAGTATATACTGACTGTGACTATAATAAATTATATATACTTACTGTGATAAATAGTATATACTGACTGTGACTATAATAAACAGTATATACTGACTGTGACTATAATAAATAGTATATACTGACTGTTATAAATAATATATAGTGACTGTGACTGTAATAAATAGTATATACTGACTGTGACTATAATTAATAGTATATACTTACTGTGATAAATAGTATATACTGACTGTGACTATAATAAATAGTATATACTGACTGTGATAAATAGTATATACTGAGTTTGACTGTAATAAATAGTATACTGAGTTTGACTGTGATAAATAGTATATACTGACTGTGACTATAATAAATAGTATATACTGACTGTGATAAATAGTATATACTGACTGTGACTATAATAAATAGTATATACTGACTGTGATAAATAGTATATACTGACTGTGACTATAATAAATATTATATACTGACTGTGATAAATACTCTATACTGACTGTGACTGTAATAAATAGTATATACTGAGTTTGACTGTGATAAATAGTATATACTGAGTGTGACTATAATAAATATTATATACTGACTGTGATAAATAGTATATCCTGACTGTAACTGTAATAAATAGTATATACTGACTGTGACTATAAAAAATAGTATATACTGACTGTGATAAATAGTATATAATGACTGTGACTGTAATAAATAGTATATACTGACTGTTACTATAATATATAGTATATACTGACTTTGATAAATAGTATATACTGAGTGTGACTGTAATATATAGTATATACTGAGTTTGACTGTGATAAATAGTATATACTGAGTTTGACTGTGATAAATAGTATATACTGACTGTCATAAATAGTATATACTGACTGTGACTGTAATAAATAGTATATACCGACTGTGACTATAATAAATAGTATATACTGACTGATAAATAGTATACACTGAGTTTGACTGTGATAAATAGTATATACTGATTGTGACTATAATAAATAGTATATACTGACTGTGATAAATAGTATATACTGACTGTGACTGTAATAAATAGTATATACCGACTGTGACTATAATAAATAGTATATACTGACTGATAAATAGAATATACTGAGTTTGACTGTGATAAATAGTATATACTGAGTTTAACTGTGATAAATAATATATTGAGTCTGATAGTATATACTGAGTGTGACTGTAATAAATAGTATATACTGAGTGTGACTGTAATAAATAGTATATACTGAGTGTGACTGTAATAAATAGTATATACTGACTGTGACTATAATAAATAATATATACTGACTGTGATAAATAGTATATACTGAATGTGACTGTAATATATAGTATATACTGAGTGTGACTATAATAAATAGTTTATACTGACTGTGATAAATAGTATATACTGAGTGTGACTGTAATAAATAGTATATACTGAGTTTGACTGTGATAAATAGTGTATACTGACTGTGACTATAATAAACAGTGTATACTGACTGGGACTATAATAAATAGTATAAACTGACTGTTATAAATAATATATAGTGACTGTGACTGTAATAAATAGTATATACTGACTGTGACTATAAAAAATAGTATATACTGACTGTGACTATAATAAATAATATATACTGACTGGGATCAATAGTATATACTGAGTGTGACTGTAGTAAATAGTATATACTGAGTTTGACTGTGATAAATAGTATATACTGACTGTGACTCTAATAAATAGTATATACCAACTGTGACTATAATAAATAGTATATACTGACTAATAAATAGTATATACTGAGTGTGACTGTGATAAATACTATATGCTGAGTTTGACTGTGATAAATAGTATATACTGAGTTTGACTGTGATAAATAGTATATACTGACTGTGACTGTAATAAATACTATATACTGAGTTTGACTGTAATAAATAGTATATACTGAGTCTGATAAATAGTATATACTGACTGTGACTGTAATAAATACTATATAATGAGTGTGACTGTAATAAATAGTATATACTGAGTGTGACTGTAATAAATAGAATAAACTGACTGTGACTATAATAAATAGTATATACTGACTGTGATAAATAGTATACACTGAGTGAGACTGTAATAAATAGTATATACTGAGTTTGACTGTGATACTGACTATGACTGTAATAAATAGTACATACCGACTGTGACTATAATAAATAGTATATACTGACTAATAAATAGTATATACTGGGTGTAACTGTGATAAATAGTATATACTGAGTTTGACTGTGATCAATAGTTTATACTGAGTGTGACGATAATAAATAGTATATACTGACTATGTTAAATAGTATATTCTGAGTGAGACTGTAATAAATAGTATATACTGAGTTTGACTGTGATCAATAGTTTATACTGAGTGTGACGATAATAAATAGTATATACTGACTATGTTAAATAGTATATTCTGAGTGAGACTGTAATAAATAGTATATACTGAGTTTGACTGTGATAAATAGTATATACTGACTGTGACTGTAATAAATAGTATATACTGACTGTGACTATAATAAATAGTATATACTGACTGTGACTATAACAAATTATATATACTTACTGTGATAAATAGTATATACTAACTGTGACTATAATAAATAGTATATACTTACTGTGATATATAGTATATACTGACTGTGACTATAATAAATAGTATATACTGACTGTGATAAATAGTATATACTGAGTTTGACTGTAATAAATAGTATACTGAGTTTGACTGTGATAAATAGTATATACTGACTGTGACTATAATAAATAGTATATACTGACTGTGATAAATAGTATATACTGACTGTGACTATAATAAATAGTATATACTTACTGTGATAAATAGTATATACTGAGTTTGACTGTAATAAATAGTATATACTTACTGTGACTATAATAAATAGTATATACTGACTGTGACTATAATAAATTATATATACTTACTGTGATAAATAGTATATACTGACTGTGACTATAATAAATAGTATATACTGACTGTGATAAATAGTATATACTGAGTTTGACTGTAATAAATAGTATACTGAGTTTGACTGTGATAAATAGTATATACTGACTGTGACTATAATAAATAGTATATACTGACTGTGATAAATAGTATATACTGACTGTGACTGTAATAAATAGTATATACCGACTGTGACTATAATAAATAGTATATACTGACTGATAAATAGAATATACTGAGTTTGACTGTGATAAATAGTATATACTGAGTTTAACTGTGATAAATAATATATATTGAGTCTGATAGTATATACTGACTGTGACTGTAATAAATACTATATACTGAGTGTGACTGTAATAAATAGTATATACTGAGTGTGACTGTAATAAATAGTATATGCTGACTGTGACTATAATAAATAATATATACTGACTGTGATAAATAGTATATACTGAATGTGACTGTAATATATAGTATATACTGAGTGTGACTATAATAAATAGTTTATACTGACTGTGATAAATAGTATATACTGAGTGTGACTATAATAAATAGTATATACTGAGTTTGACTGTGATAAATAGTGTATACTGACTGTGACTATAATAAACAGTGTATACTGACTGTGACTATAATAAATAGTATAAACTGACTGTTATAAATAATATATAGTGACTGTGACTGTAATAAATAGTATATACTGACTGTGACTATAAAAAATAGTATATACTGACTGTGACTATAATAAATAATATATACTGACTGGGATCAATAGTATATACTGAGTGTGACTGTAGTAATAGTATATACTGAGTTTGACTGTGATAAATAGTATATACTGACTGTGACTCTAATAAATAGTATATACCAACTGTGACTATAATAAATAGTATATACTGACTAATAAATAGTATATACTGAGTGTGACTGTGATAAATACTATATACTGAGTTTGACTGTCATAAATAGTATATAATGAGTTTGACTGTGATAAATAGTATATACTGACTGTGACTGTAATAAATACTATATACTGAGTTTGACTGTAATAAATAGTATATACTGAGTCTGATAAATAGTATATACTGACTGTGACTGTAATAACTACTATATACTGAGTGTGACTGTAATAAATAGTATATACTGAGTGTGACTGTAATAAATAGAATAAACTGACTGTGACTATAATAAATAGTATATACTGACTGTGATAAATAGTATACACTGAGTGAGACTGTAATAAATAGTATATACTGATTTTGACTGTGATACTGACTATGACTGTAATAAATCGTACATACCGACTGTGACTATAATAAATAGTATATACTGACTAATAAATAGTATATACTGGGTGTGACTGTGATAAATAGTATATACTGAGTTTGACTGTGATCAATAGTTTATACTGAGTGTGACTATAATAAATAGTATATACTGACTATGTTAAATAGTATGTTCTGAGTGAGACTGTAATAAAATGTATATACTGAGTTTGACTGTGATAAATGGTATATACTGACTGTGACTATAATAAATAGTATATACTGACTGTGACTGTAATAAATAGTATATACTGACTGTTACTATAATATATAGTGTATACTGACTTTGATAAATAGTATATACTGAGTGTGACTGTAATAAATAGTATATACTGAGATTGATTGTGATAAATAGTATATACTGACTGTGACTATAATAAATTATATATACTTACTGTGATAAATAGTATATACTGACTGTGACTATAATAAACAGTATATACTGACTGTGACTATAATAAATAGTATATACTGACTGTTATAAATAATATATAGTGACTGTGACTGTAATAAATAGTATATACTGACTGTGACTATAATTAATAGTATATACTTACTGTGATAAATAGTATATACTGACTGTGACTATAATAAATAGTATATACTGACTGTGATAAATAGTATATACTGAGTTTGACTGTAATAAATAGTATACTGAGTTTGACTGTGATAAATAGTATATACTAACTGTGACTATAATAAATAGTATATACTGACTGTGATAAATAGTATATACTGACTGTGACTATAATAAATAGTATATACTGACTGTGATAAATAGTATATACTGACTGTGACTATAATAAATATTATATACTGACTGTGATAAATACTCTATACTGACTGTGACTGTAATAAATAGTATATACTGAGTTTGACTGTGATAAATAGTATATACTGAGTGTGACTATAATAAATATTATATACTGACTGTGATAAATAGTATATCCTGACTGTGACTGTAATAAATAGTATATACTGACTGTGACTATAAAAAATAGTATATACTGACTGTGATAAATAGTATATAATGACTGTGACTGTAATAAATAGTATATACTGAGTTTGACTGTGATAAATAGTATATACTGACTGTCATAAATAGTATATACTGACTGTGACTGTAATAAATAGTATATACCGACTGTGACTATAATAAATAGTATATACTGACTGATAAATAGTATATACTGAGTTTGACTGTGATAAATAGTATATACTGATTGTGACTATAATAAATAGTATATACTGACTGTGATAAATAGTATATACTGACTGTGACTGTAATAAATAGTATATACCGACTGTGACTATAATAAATAGTATATACTGACTGATAAATAGAATATACTAAGTTTGACTGTGATAAATAGTATATACTGAGTTTAACTGTGATAAATAATATATTGAGTCTGATAGTATATACTGAGTGTGACTGTAATAAATAGTATATACTGAGTGTGACTGTAATAAATAGTATATACTGAGTGTGACTGTAATAAATAGTATATACTGACTGTGACTATAATAAATAATATATACTGACTGTGATAAATAGTATATACTGAATGTGACTGTAATATATAGTATATACTGAGTGTGACTATAATAAATAGTTTATACTGACTGTGATAAATAGTATATACTGAGTGTGACTGTAATAAATAGTATATACTGAGTTTGACTGTGATAAATAGTGTATACTGACTGTGACTATAATAAACAGTGTATACTGACTGTGACTATAATAAATAGTATAAACTGACTGTTATAAATAATATATAGTGACTGTGACTGTAATAAATAGTATATACTGACTGTGACTATAAAAAATAGTATATACTGACTGTGACTATAATAAATAATATATACTGACTGGGATCAATAGTATATACTGAGTGTGACTGTAGTAAATAGTATATACTGAGTTTGACTGTGATAAATAGTATATACTGACTGTGACTCTAATAAATAGTATATACCAACTGTGACTATAATAAATAGTATATACTGACTAATAAATAGTATATACTGAGTGTGACTGTGATAAATACTATATGCTGAGTTTGACTGTGATAAATAGTATATACTGAGTTTGACTGTGATAAATAGTATATACTGACTGTGACTGTAATAAATACTATATACTGAGTTTGACTGTAATAAATAGTATATACTGAGTCTGATAAATAGTATATACTGACTGTGACTGTAATAAATACTATATAATGAGTGTGACTGTAATAAATAGTATATACTGAGTGTGACTGTAATAAATAGAATAAACTGACTGTGACTATAATAAATAGTATATACTGACTGTGATAAATAGTATACACTGAGTGAGACTGTAATAAATAGTATATACTGAGTTTGACTGTGATACTGACTATGACTGTAATAAATAGTACATACCGACTGTGACTATAATAAATAGTATATACTGACTAATAAATAGTATATACTGGGTGTAACTGTGATAAATAGTATATACTGAGTTTGACTGTGATCAATAGTTTATACTGAGTGTGACGATAATAAATAGTATATACTGACTATGTTAAATAGTATATTCTGAGTGAGACTGTAATAAATAGTATATACTGAGTTTGACTGTGATCAATAGTTTATACTGAGTGTGACGATATTAAATAGTATATACTGACTATGTTAAATAGTATATTCTGAGTGAGACTGTAATAAATAGTATATACTGAGTTTGACTGTGATAAATAGTATATACTGACTGTGACTGTAATAAATAGTATATACTGACTGTGACTATAATAAATAGTATATACTGACTGTGACTATAACAAATTATATATACTTACTGTGATAAATAGTATATACTAACTGTGACTATAATAAATAGTATATACTTACTGTGATATATAGTATATACTGACTGTGACTATAATAAATAGTATATACTGACTGTGATAAATAGTATATACTGAGTTTGACTGTAATAAATAGTATACTGAGTTTGACTGTGATAAATAGTATATACTGACTGTGACTATAATAAATAGTATATACTGACTGTGATAAATAGTATATACTGACTGTGATAAATAGTATATACTGACTGTGACTGTAATAAATAGTATATACTTACTGTGACTATAATAAATAGTATATACTGACTGTGACTATAATAAATTATATATACTTACTGTGATAAATAGTATATACTGACTGTGACTATAATAAATAGTATATACTGACTGTGATAAATAGTATATACTGAGTTTGACTGTAATAAATAGTATACTGAGTTTGACTGTGATAAATAGTATATACTGACTGTGACTATAATAAATAGTATATACTGACTGTGATAAATAGTATATACTGACTGTGACTGTAATAAATAGTATATACCGACTGTGACTATAATAAATAGTATATACTGACTGATAAATAGAATATACTGAGTTTGACTGTGATAAATAGTATATACTGAGTTTAACTGTGATAAATAATATATATTGAGTCTGATAGTATATACTGACTGTGACTGTAATAAATACTATATACTGAGTGTGACTGTAATAAATAGTATATACTGAGTGTGACTGTAATAAATAGTATATGCTGACTGTGACTATAATAAATAATATATACTGACTGTGATAAAAAGTATATACTGAATGTGACTGTAATATATAGTATATACTGAGTGTGACTATAATAAATAGTTTATACTGACTGTGATAAATAGTATATACTGAGTGTGACTATAATAAATAGTATATACTGAGTTTGACTGTGATAAATAGTGTATACTGACTGTGACTATAATAAACAGTGTATACTGACTGTGACTATAATAAATAGTATAAACTGACTGTTATAAATAATATATAGTGACTGTGACTGTAATAAATAGTATATACTGACTGTGACTATAAAAAATAGTATATACTGACTGTGACTATAATAAATAATATATACTGACTGGGATCAATAGTATATACTGAGTGTGACTGTAGTAATAGTATATACTGAGTTTGACTGTGATAAATAGTATATACTGACTGTGACTCTAATAAATAGTATATACCAACTGTGACTATAATAAATAGTATATACTGACTAATAAATAGTATATACTGAGTGTGACTGTGATAAATACTATATACTGAGTTTGACTGTCATAAATAGTATATAAAGAGTTTGACTGTGATAAATAGTATATACTGACTGTGACTGTAATAAATACTATATACTGAGTTTGACTGTAATAAATAGTATATACTGAGTCTGATAAATAGTATATACTGACTGTGACTGTAATAACTACTATATACTGAGTGTGACTGTAATAAATAGTATATACTGAGTGTGACTGTAATAAATAGAATAAACTGACTGTGACTATAATAAATAGTATATACTGACTGTGATAAATAGTATACACTGAGTGAGACTGTAATAAATAGTATATACTGATTTTGACTGTGATACTGACTATGACTGTAATAAATCGTACATACCGACTGTGACTATAATAAATAGTATATACTGACTATTAAATAGTATATACTGGGTGTGACTGTGATAAATAGTATATACTGAGTTTGACTGTGATCAATAGTTTATACTGAGTGTGACTATAATAAATAGTATATACTGACTATGTTAAATAGTATGTTCTGAGTGAGACTGTAATAAAATGTATATACTGAGTTTGACTGTGATAAATAGTATATACTGACTGTGACTGTAATAAATAGTATATACTGACTGTGACTATAATAAATAGTATATACTGACTGTGACTATAATAAATTGTATATACTTACTGTGATAAATAGTATATACTAACTGTGACCATAATAAATAGTATATACTTACTGTGATAAATAGTATATACTGACTGTGACTATAATAAATAGTATATACTGACTGTGATAAATAGTATATACTGAGTTTGACTGTGATAAATAGTATATACTGAGTCTGATAAATAGTATATACTGACAGTGACTGTAATAAATAGTATATACTGAGTGTGACTGTAATAAATATTATATACTGAGTGTGACTATAATAAATAGAATAAACTGACTGTGACTATAATAAATAGTATATACTGACTGTGATAAATAGTATATACTGAGTGTGACTGTAATAAATACTATATACTGAGTTTGACTGTAAAAAATAGTATATACTGAGTGTGACTGTAAAAAATAGTATATACTGACTGTGACTATAATAAATAGTATATACTGACTGTGATAAATAGTTTATACAGAGTGAGACTGTAATAAATAGTATATACTGAGGTTGACTGTGATAAATAGTATATACTGACTGTGACTATAATAAATAGTATATACTGACTGTGATAAATAGTATGTACTGAGTGAGACTGTAATAAATACTATCTACTGACTGTGACTATAATAAATTGTATATACTGACTGTGACTATAATAAGTTTTATATACTGACTGTGATAAATAGTATATACTGACTGTGACTATAATAAATAGTATATACTGACTGTGATAAATAGTATATACTGACTGTGACTGTAATATATAGTATATACTGAGTTTGACCATGATAAATAGTATATACTGAGTGTGACTATAAAAAATAGTATATACTGACTGTGATAAATAGTATATACTGACTGTGACTGTAATAAATAGTATATACTGAGTGTGACTATAAAAAATAGTATATACTGATTGTGATAACTAGTATATACTGAGTGAGACTGAAATAAATAGTATATACTGAGTTTGACTGTCATAAATAGTATATACTGACTGTGACTGTAATAAATAGTATATACTGACTGTGACTATAATAAATAGTATATACTGACTGTGACTATGATAAATTGTATATACTGACTGTGATAAATAGTATTTACTAACTGTGACTATAATAAATAGTATATACTGACTGTGATAAATAGTATATACTGACTGTGACTATAATAAATATTATATGCTGACTGTGATAAATACTATATACTGGATGTGACTGTAATAAATAATATATACTGAGTTTGACTGTGATAAATAGTATATGCTGAGTGTGACTATAATAAATAGTATATACTGACTGTGATAAATAGTAAATACTGACTGTGACTGTAATAAATAGTATATACTGACTGTGACTATAATAAATAGTATATACTGACTGTGATAAATAGTATATACTGACTGTGACTGTAATAAATAGTATATACTGACTGTTACTATAATATATAGTATATACTGACTTTGATAAATATTATATACTGAGTGTGACTGTAATAAATAGTATATACTGAGTTTGACTGTGATAAATAGTGTATACTGACTGTGACTATAATAAACAGTATATACTGACTGTGACTATAATAAATAGTATATACTGACTGTTATAAATAATATATAGTGACTGTGACTGTAATAAATAGTATATACTGACTGTGACTATAATAAATAGTATATACTGACTGTGACTGTAATAAATAGTATATACTGACTGTTACTATAATATATAGTGTATACTGACTTTGATAAATAGTATATACTGAGTGTGACTGTAATAAATAGTATATACTGAGATTGATTGTGATAAATAGTATATACTGACTGTGACTATAATAAATTATATATACTTACTGTGATAAATAGTATATACTGACTGTGACTATAATAAACAGTATATACTGACTGTGACTATAATAAATAGTATATACTGACTGTTATAAATAATATATAGTGACTGTGACTGTAATAAATAGTATATACTGACTGTGACTATAATAAATAGTATATACTTACTGTGATAAATAGTATATACTGACTGTGACTATAATAAATAGTATATACTGACTGTGATAAATAGTATATACTGAGTTTGACTGTAATAAATAGTATACTGAGTTTGACTGTGATAAATAGTATATACTGACTGTGACTATAATAAATAGTATATACTGACTGTGATAAATAGTATATACTGACTGTGACTGTAATAAATAGTATATACCGACTGTGACTATGATAAATAGTATATACTGACTGATAAATAGAATATACTGAGTTTGACTGTGATAAATAGTATATACTGAGTTTAACTGTGATAAATAATATATATTGAGTCTGATAGTATATACTGACTGTGACTGTAATAAATACTATATACTGAGTGTGACTGTAATAAATAGTATATACTGAGTGTGACTGTAATAAATAGTATATACTGACTGTGACTATAATAAATAATATATACTGACTGTGATAAATAGTATATACTGAATGTGACTGTAATATATAGTATATACTGAGTGTGACTATAATAAATAGTTTATACTGACTGTGATAAATAGTATATACTGAGTGTGACTATAATAAATAGTATATACTGAGTTTGACTGTGATAAATAGTGTATACTGACTGTGACTATAATAAACAGTGTATACTGACTGTGACTATAATAAATAGTATAAACTGACTGTTATAAATAATATATAGTGACTGTGACTGTAATAAATAGTATATACTGACTGTGACTATAAAAAATAGTATATACTGACTGTGACTATAATAAATAATATATACTGACTGGGATCAATAGTATATACTGAGTGTGACTGTAGTAATAGTATATACTGAGTTTGACTGTGATAAAAAGTATATACTGACTGTGACTCTAATAAATAGTATATACCAACTGTGACTATAATAAATAGTATATACTGACTAATAAATAGTATATACTGAGTGTGACTGTGATAAATACTATATACTGAGTTTGACTGTCATAAATAGTATATACTGAGTTTGACTGTGATAAATAGTATATACTGACTGTGACTGTAATAAATACTATATACTGAGTTTGACTGTAATAAATAGTATATACTGAGTCTGATAAATAGTATATACTGACTGTGACTGTAATAAATACTATATACTGAGTGTGACTGTAATAAATAGTATATACTGAGTGTGACTGTAATAAATAGAATAAACTGACTGTGACTATAATAAATAGTATATACTGACTGTGATTAATAGTATACACTGAGTGAGACTGTAATAAATAGTATATACTGATTCTGACTGTGATACTGACTATGACTGTAATAAATAATACATACCGAATGTGACTATAATAAATAGTATATACTGACTAATAAATAGTATATACTGGGTGTGACTGTGATAAATAGTATATACTGAGTTTGACTGTGATCAATAGTTTATACTGAGTGTGACTATAATAAATAGTATATACTGACTATGTTAAATAGTATGTTCTGAGTGAGACTGTAATAAAAAGTATATACTGAGTTTGACTGTGATAAATAGTATATACTGACTGTGACTGTAATAAATAGTATATACTGACTGTGACTATAATAAATAGTATATACTGACTGTGACTATAATAAATTGTATATACTTACTGTGATAAATAGTATATACTAACTGTGACCATAATAAATAGTATATACTTACTGTGATAAATAGTATATACTGACTGTGACTATAATAAATAGTATATACTGACTGTGATAAATAGTTTTTACAGAGTGAGACTGTAATAAATACTATATACTGAGGTTGACTGTGATAAATAGTATATACTGACTGTGACTATAATAAATAGTATATACTGACTGTGATAAATAGTATATACTGAGTGAGACTGTAATAAATACTATCTACTGACTGTGACTATAATAAATAGTATATACTGACTGTGACTATAATAAGTTTTATATACTGACTGTGATAAATAGTATATACTGACTGTGACTATAATAAATAGTATATACTGACTGTGATAAATAGTATATACTGACTGTGACTGTAATATATAGTATATACTGAGTTTGACCATGATAAATAGTATATACTGAGTGTGACTATAAAAATAGTATATACTGACTGTGATAAATAGTATATACTGACTGTGACTGTAATAAATAGTATATACTGAGTGTGACTATAAAAAATAGTATATACTGATTGTGATAACTAGTATATACTGAGTGAGACTGAAATAAATAGTATATACTGAGTTTTACTGTCATAAATAGTATATACTGACTGTGACTGTAATAAATAGTATATACTGACTGTGGCTATAATAAATAGTATATATTGACTGTGACTATGATTTATTGTATATACTGACTGTGATAAATAGTATTTACTAACTGTGACTATAATAAATAGTATAAACTGACTGTCATAAATAGTATATACTGACTGTGACTATAATAAATATTATATACTGACTGTGATAAATACTATATACTGGATGTAACTGTAATAAATAATATACACTGAGTTTGACTGTGATAAATAGTATATACTGGAGGTGACTGTAATAAATAATATATACTGAGTTTGACTGTGATAAATAGTATATACTGACTGTGACTATAATAAATTGTAAATACTGACTGTGATAAATAGTAAATACTAACTGTGACTATAATAAATAGTGTATACTGACTGTGATAAATAGTATATACTGACTGTGACTATAATAAATAGTATATACTGACTGTGATAAATAGTATATACTGACTGTGACTATAATAAATATTATATACTGACTGTGATAAATACTATATACTGACTGTGACTGTAATAAATAGTATATACTGAGTTTGACTGTGATAAATAGTATATACTGAGTGTGACTATAATAAATATTATATACTGACTGTTTCTAGATTATATAGTATATACTGACTTTAATAAATAGTATATACTGAGTGTGACTGTAATAAATACTATATACTGAGTGTGACTGTAATAAATAGAATAAACTGACTGTGACTATAATAAATAGTATATACTGACTGTGATAAATAGTATACACTGAGTGAGACTGTAATAAATATTATATACTGAGGTTGACTGTGATACTGACTATGACTGTAATAAATAGTACATACCGACTGTGACTATAATAAATAGTATATACTAACTAATAAATAGTATATACTGGGTGTGACTGTGATAAATAGTATATACTGAGTTTGACTGTGATCAATAGTTCATACTGAGTGTGACTATAATAAATAGTATATACTGACTATGTTAAATAGTATATTCTGAGTGAGACTGTAATAAATAGTATATACTGAGTTTGACTGTGATAAATAGTATATACTGACTGTGACTGTAATAAATAGTATATACTGACTGTGACTATAATAAATAGTATATACTGACTGTGACTATAATAAATTGTATATACTTACTGTGATAAATAGTATATACTAACTGTGACCATAATAAATAGTATATACTGACTGTGACTATAATAAATTGTATATACTTACTGTGATAAATAGTATATACTGACTGTGACTATAATAAATAGTATATACTGACTGTGATAAATAGTATATACTGAGTTTGACTGTAATAAATAGTATACTTAGTTTGACTGTGATAAATAGTATATACTGACTGTGACTATAATAAATAGTATATACTGACTTTGATAAATAGTAAATATTAACTGTGACTGTGATAAATAGTATATACTGACTGTGACTATAATAAATAGTATATACTGACTGTGACTATAATAATTAGTATATACTGACTGTGATAAATAGTATTTACTGAGTGTGACTGTGATAAATAGTATATACTGAGTCTGATAAATAGTATATACTGACTGTGACTGTAATAAATAGTATATACTGAGTGTGACTGTAATAAATATTATATACTGAGTGTGACTGTAATAAATAGAATAAACTGACTGTGACTATAATAAATAGTATATACTGACTGTGATAAATAGTATACACTGAGTGAGACTGTAATAAATAGTATATACTGAGTTTGACTGTGATAAATAGTATATACTGACTATGACTGTAATAAATAGTACATACCTACTGTGACTTTAATAAATAGTATATACTGAGTGTGATAAATAGTATATACTGGGTGTGACTGTGATAAATAGTATATACTGAGTGTGACTGTAATAAATACTATATACTGAGTTTGACTGTAAAAAATAGTATATACTGAGTGTGACTGTAAAAAATAGTATATACTGACTGTGACTATAATAAATAGTATATACTGACTGTGATAAATAGTTTATACAGAGTGAGACTGTAATAAATAGTATATACTGAGGTTGACTGTGATAAATAGTATATACTGACTGTGACTATAATAAATAGTATATACTGACTGTGATAAATAGTATATAATGACTGACTGTAATAAATAGTATATACTGACTGTTACTATAATATATAGTATATACTGACTTTGATAAATAGTATATACTGTGTGAGACTGTAATAAATACTATCTACTGACTGTGACTATAATAAATAGTATATACTGACTGTGACTATAAAAAATAGTATATACTGACTGTGATAAATAGTATATAATGACTGACTGTAATAAATAGTATATACTGACTGTTACTATAATATATAGTATATACTGACTGTAATAAATAGTACATACCGACTGTGACTATAATAAATAGTATATACTGACTAATAAATAGTATGTACTGGGTGTGACTGTGATAAATAGTATATACTGAGTTTGACTGTGATCAATAGTTTATTCTGAGTGTGACGATAATAAATAGTATATACTGACTGTGACTATAATAAATTATATATACTTACTGTGATAAATAGTATATACTAACTGTGACTATAATAAATAATATATACTTACTGTGATAAATAGTATATACTGACTGTGACTATAATAAATAGTATATACTGACTGTGATAAATAGTATATACTGAGTTTGACTGTAATAAATAGTATACTGAGTTTGACTGTGATAAATAGTATATACTGACTGTGACTATAATAAATAGTATATACTGACTGTGATAAATAGTATATACTGACAGTGACTGTAATAAATAGTATATACCGACTGTGACTATAATAAATAGTATATACTGACTGATAAATAGAATATACTGAGTTTGACTGTGATAAATAGTATATACTGAGTTTAACTGTGATAAATAATATATTGAGTCTGATAGTATATACTGACTGTGACTGTAATAAATACTATATACTGAGTGTGACTGTAATAAATAGTATATACTGAGTGTGACTGTAATAAATAGTATATACTGACTGTGACTATATTAAATAATATATACTGACTGTGATAAATAGTATATACTGAATGTGACTGTAATATATAGTATATACTGAGTGTGACTATAATAAATAGTTTATACTGACTGTGATAAATAGTATATACTGAGTGTGACTATAATAAATAGTATATACTGAGTTTGACTGTGATAAATAGTGTATACTGACTGTGACTATAATAAACAGTGTATACTGACTGTGACTATAATAAATAGTATAAACTGACTGTTATAAATAATATATAGTGACTGTGACTGTAATAAATAGTATATACTGACTGTGACTATAAAAAATAGTATATACTGACTGTGACTATAATAAATAATATATACTGACTGGGATCAATAGTATATACTGAGTGTGACTGTAGTAATAGTATATACTGAGTTTGACTGTGATAAATAGTATATACTGACTGTGACTCTAATAAATAGTATATACCAACTGTGACTATAATAAATAGTATATACTGACTAATAAATAGTATATACTGAGTGTGACTGTGATAAATACTATATACTGAGTTTGACTGTCATAAATAGTATATATTGAGTTTGACTGTGATAAATAGTATATACTGACTGTGACTGTAATAAATACTATATACTGAGTTTGACTGTAATAAATAGTATATACTGAGTCTGATAAATAGTATATACTGACTGTGACTGTAATAACTACTATATACTGAGTGTGACTGTAATAAATAGTATATACTGAGTGTGACTGTAATAAATAGAATAAACTGACTGTGACTATAATAAATAGTATATACTGACTGTGATAAATAGTATACACTGAGTGAGACTGTAATAAATAGTATATACTGATTTTGACTGTGATACTGACTATGACTGTAATAAATAGTACATACCGACTGTGACTATAATAAATAGTATATACTGACTAATAAATAGTATATACTGGGTGTGACTGTGATAAATAGTATATACTGAGTTTGACTGTGATCAATAGTTTATACTGAGTGTGACTATAATAAATAGTATATACTGACTATGTTAAATAGTATGTTCTGAGTGAGACTGTAATAAAAAGTATATATTGAGTTTGACTGTGATAAATAGTATATACTGACTGTGACTGTAATAAATAGTATATACCGACTGTGACTGTAATAAATAGTATATACCGACTGTGACTATAATAAATAGTATATACTGACTGATAAATAGAATATACTGAGTTTGACTGTGATAAATAGTATATACTGAGTTTAACTGTGATAAATAATATATATTGAGTCTGATAGTATATACTGACTGTGACTGTAATAAATACTATATACTGAGTGTGACTGTAATAAATAGTATATACTGAGTGTGACTGTAATAAATAGTATATACTGGCTGTGACTATAATAAATAATATATACTGACTGTGATAAATAGTATATACTGAATGTGACTGTAATATATAGTATATACTGAGTGTGACTATAATAAATAGTTTATACTGACTGTGATAAATAGTATATACTGAGTGTGACTATAATAAATAGTATATACTGAGTTTGACTGTGATAAATAGTGTATACTGACTGTGACTATAATAAACAGTGTATACTGACTGTGACTATAATAAATAGTATAAACTGACTGTTATAAATAATATATAGTGACTGTGACTGTAATAAATAGTATATACTGACTGTGACTATAAAAAATAGTATATACTGACTGTGACTATAATAAATAATATATACTGACTGGGATCAATAGTATATACTGAGTGTGACTGTAGTAATAGTATATACTGAGTTTGACTGTGATAAATAGTATATACTGACTGTGACTCTAATAAATAGTATATACCAACTGTGACTATAATAAATAGTATATACTGACTAATAAATAGTATATACTGAGTGTGACTGTGATAAATACTATATACTGAGTTTGACTGTCATAAATAGTATATACTGAGTTTGACTGTGATAAATAGTATATACTGACTGTGACTGTAATAAATACTATATACTGAGTTTGACTGTAATAAATAGTATATACTGAGTCTGATAAATAGTATATACTGACTGTGATAAATAGTATATACTGACTGTGACTGTAATAAATAGTATATACTGAGTGTGACTATAAAAAATAGTATATACTGATTGTGATAACTAGTATATACTGAGTGAGACTGAAATAAATAGTATATACTGAGTTTGACTGTCATAAATAGTATATACTGACTGTGACTGTAATAAATAGTATATACTGACTGTGACTATAATAAATAGTATATACTGACTGTGACTATGATAAATTGTATATACTGACTGTGATAAATAGTATTTACTAACTGTGACTATAATAAATAGTATATACTGACTGTGATAAATAGTATATACTGACTGTGACTATAATAAATATTATATGCTGACTGTGATAAATACTATATACTGGATGTGACTGTAATAAATAATATATACTGAGTTTGACTGTGATAAATAGTATATGCTGAGTGTGACTATAATAAATAGTATATACTGACTGTGATAAATAGTAAATACTGACTGTGACTGTAATAAATAGTATATACTGACTGTGACTATAATAAATAGTATATACTGACTGTGATAAATAGTATATACTGACTGTGACTGTAATAAATAGTATATACTGACTGTTACTATAATATATAGTATATACTGACTTTGATAAATATTATATACTGAGTGTGACTGTAATAAATAGTATATACTGAGTTTGACTGTGATAAATAGTGTATACTGACTGTGACTATAATAAACAGTATATACTGACTGTGACTATAATAAATAGTATATACTGACTGTTATAAATAATATATAGTGACTGTGACTGTAATAAATAGTATATACTGACTGTGACTATAATAAATAGTATATACTGACTGTGACTGTAATAAATAGTATATACTGACTGTTACTATAATATATAGTGTATACTGACTTTGATAAATAGTATATACTGAGTGTGACTGTAATAAATAGTATATACTGAGATTGATTGTGATAAATAGTATATACTGACTGTGACTATAATAAATTATATATACTTACTGTGATAAATAGTATATACTGACTGTGACTATAATAAACAGTATATACTGACTGTGACTATAATAAATAGTATATACTGACTGTTATAAATAATATATAGTGACTGTGACTGTAATAAATAGTATATACTGACTGTGACTATAATAAATAGTATATACTTACTGTGATAAATAGTATATACTGACTGTGACTATAATAAATAGTATATACTGACTATGATAAATAGTATATACTGAGTTTGACTGTAATAAATAGTATACTGAGTTTGACTGTGATAAATAGTATATACTGACTGTGACTATAATAAATAGTATATACTGACTGTGATAAATAGTATATACTGACTGTGACTGTAATAAATAGTATATACCGACTGTGACTATGATAAATAGTATATACTGACTGATAAATAGA
This sequence comes from Leptodactylus fuscus, assembly GCF_031893055.1. Classification (NCBI taxonomy): domain Eukaryota; kingdom Metazoa; phylum Chordata; class Amphibia; order Anura; family Leptodactylidae; genus Leptodactylus; species Leptodactylus fuscus. The sequence continues at coordinate 7,099,866 of NC_134268.1, forward strand.
ATATACTGAGTTTGACTGTGATAAATAGTATATACTGAGTTTAACTGTGATAAATAATATATATTGAGTCTGATAGTATATACTGACTGTGACTGTAATAAATACTATATACTGAGTGTGACTGTAATAAATAGTATATACTGAGTGTGACTGTAATAAATAGTATATACTGACTGTGACTATAATAAATAATATATACTGACTGTGATAAATAGTATATACTGAATGTGACTGTAATATATAGTATATACTGAGTGTGACTATAATACATAGTTTATACTGACTGTGATAAATAGTATATACTGAGTGTGACTATAATAAATAGTATATACTGAGTTTGACTGTGATAAATAGTGTATACTGACTGTGACTATAATAAACAGTGTATACTGACTGTGACTATAATAAATAGTATAAACTGACTGTTATAAATAATATATAGTGACTGTGACTGTAATAAATAGTATATACTGACTGTGACTATAAAAAATAGTATATACTGACTGTGACTATAATAAATAATATATACTGACTGGGATCAATAGTATATACTGAGTGTGACTGTAGTAATAGTATATACTGAGTTTGACTGTGATAAAAAGTATATACTGACTGTGACTCTAATAAATAGTATATACCAACTGTGACTATAATAAATAGTATATACTGACTAATAAATAGTATATACTGAGTGTGACTGTGATAAATACTATATACTGAGTTTGACTGTCATAAATAGTATATACTGAGTTTGACTGTGATAAATAGTATATACTGACTGTGACTGTAATAAATACTATATACTGAGTTTGACTGTAATAAATAGTATATACTGAGTCTGATAAATAGTATATACTGGGTGTGACTGTGATAAATAGTATATACTGAGTTTGACTGTGATCAATAGTTTATACTGAGTGTGACTATAATAAATAGTATATACTGACTATGTTAAATAGTATGTTCTGAGTGAGACTGTAATAAAAAGTATATACTGAGTTTGACTGTGATAAATAGTATATACTGACTGTGACTGTAATAAATAGTATATACTGACTGTGACTATAATAAATAGTATATACTGACTGTGACTATAATAAATTGTATATACTTACTGTGATAAATAGTATATACTAACTGTGACCATAATAAATAGTATATACTTACTGTGATAAATAGTATATACTGACTGTGACTATAATAAATAGTATATACTGACTGTGATAAATAGTTTTTACAGAGTGAGACTGTAATAAATACTATATACTGAGGTTGACTGTGATAAATAGTATATACTGACTGTGACTATAATAAATAGTATATACTGACTGTGATAAATAGTATATACTGAGTGAGACTGTAATAAATACTATCTACTGACTGTGACTATAATAAATAGTATATACTGACTGTGACTATAATAAGTTTTATATACTGACTGTGATAAATAGTATATACTGACTGTGACTATAATAAATAGTATATACTGACTGTGATAAATAGTATATACTGACTGTGACTGTAATATATAGTATATACTGAGTTTGACCATGATAAATAGTATATACTGAGTGTGACTATAAAAATAGTATATACTGACTGTGATAAATAGTATATACTGACTGTGACTGTAATAAATAGTATATACTGAGTGTGACTATAAAAAATAGTATATACTGATTGTGATAACTAGTATATACTGAGTGAGACTGAAATAAATAGTATATACTGAGTTTTACTGTCATAAATAGTATATACTGACTGTGACTGTAATAAATAGTATATACTGACTGTGGCTATAATAAATAGTATATATTGACTGTGACTATGATTTATTGTATATACTGACTGTGATAAATAGTATTTACTAACTGTGACTATAATAAATAGTATAAACTGACTGTCATAAATAGTATATACTGACTGTGACTATAATAAATATTATATACTGACTGTGATAAATACTATATACTGGATGTGACTGTAATAAATAATATACACTGAGTTTGACTGTGATAAATAGTATATACTGGAGGTGACTGTAATAAATAATATATACTGAGTTTGACTGTGATAAATAGTATATACTGACTGTGACTATAATAAATTGTAAATACTGACTGTGATAAATAGTAAATACTAACTGTGACTATAATAAATAGTGTATACTGACTGTGATAAATAGTATATACTGACTGTGACTATAATAAATAGTATATACTGACTGTGATAAATAGTATATACTGACTGTGACTATAATAAATATTATATACTGACTGTGATAAATACTATATACTGACTGTGACTGTAATAAATAGTATATACTGAGTTTGACTGTGATAAATAGTATATACTGAGTGTGACTATAATAAATATTATATACTGACTGTTTCTAGATTATATAGTATATACTGACTTTAATAAATAGTATATACTGAGTGTGACTGTAATAAATACTATATACTGAGTGTGACTGTAATAAATAGAATAAACTGACTGTGACTATAATAAATAGTATATACTGACTGTGATAAATAGTATACACTGAGTGAGACTGTAATAAATAGTATATACTGAGGTTGACTGTGATACTGACTATGACTGTAATAAATAGTACATACCGACTGTGACTATAATAAATAGTATATACTAACTAATAAATAGTATATACTGGGTGTGACTGTGATAAATAGTATATACTGAGTTTGACTGTGATCAATAGTTCATACTGAGTGTGACTATAATAAATAGTATATACTGACTATGTTAAATAGTATATTCTGAGTGAGACTGTAATAAATAGTATATACTGAGTTTGACTGTGATAAATAGTATATACTGACTGTGACTGTAATAAATAGTATATACTGACTGTGACTATAATAAATAGTATATACTGACTGTGACTATAATAAATTGTATATACTTACTGTGATAAATAGTATATACTAACTGTGACCATAATAAATAGTATATACTGACTGTGACTATAATAAATTGTATATACTTACTGTGATAAATAGTATATACTGACTGTGACTATAATAAATAGTATATACTGACTGTGATAAATAGTATATACTGAGTTTGACTGTAATAAATAGTATACTTAGTTTGACTGTGATAAATAGTATATACTGACTGTGACTATAATAAATAGTATATACTGACTTTGATAAATAGTAAATATTAACTGTGACTGTGATAAATAGTATATACTGACTGTGACTATAATAAATAGTATATACTGACTGTGACTATAATAATTAGTATATACTGACTGTGATAAATAGTATTTACTGAGTGTGACTGTGATAAATAGTATATACTGAGTCTGATAAATAGTATATACTGACTGTGACTGTAATAAATAGTATATACTGAGTGTGACTGTAATAAATATTATATACTGAGTGTGACTGTAATAAATAGAATAAACTGACTGTGACTATAATAAATAGTATATACTGACTGTGATAAATAGTATACACTGAGTGAGACTGTAATAAATAGTATATACTGAGTTTGACTGTGATAAATAGTATATACTGACTATGACTGTAATAAATAGTACATACCTACTGTGACTTTAATAAATAGTATATACTGAGTGTGATAAATAGTATATACTGGGTGTGACTGTGATAAATAGTATATACTGAGTGTGACTGTAATAAATACTATATACTGAGTTTGACTGTAAAAAATAGTATATACTGAGTGTGACTGTAAAAAATAGTATATACTGACTGTGACTATAATAAATAGTATATACTGACTGTGATAAATAGTTTATACAGAGTGAGACTGTAATAAATAGTATATACTGAGGTTGACTGTGATAAATAGTATATACTGACTGTGACTATAATAAATAGTATATACTGACTGTGATAAATAGTATATAATGACTGACTGTAATAAATAGTATATACTGACTGTTACTATAATATATAGTATATACTGACTTTGATAAATAGTATATACTGTGTGAGACTGTAATAAATACTATCTACTGACTGTGACTATAATAAATAGTATATACTGACTGTGACTATAAAAAATAGTATATACTGACTGTGATAAATAGTATATAATGACTGACTGTAATAAATAGTATATACTGACTGTTACTATAATATATAGTATATACTGACTGTAATAAATAGTACATACCGACTGTGACTATAATAAATAGTATATACTGACTAATAAATAGTATGTACTGGGTGTGACTGTGATAAATAGTATATACTGAGTTTGACTGTGATCAATAGTTTATTCTGAGTGTGACGATAATAAATAGTATATACTGACTGTGACTATAATAAATTATATATACTTACTGTGATAAATAGTATATACTAACTGTGACTATAATAAATAATATATACTTACTGTGATAAATAGTATATACTGACTGTGACTATAATAAATAGTATATACTGACTGTGATAAATAGTATATACTGAGTTTGACTGTAATAAATAGTATACTGAGTTTGACTGTGATAAATAGTATATACTGACTGTGACTATAATAAATAGTATATACTGACTGTGATAAATAGTATATACTGACAGTGACTGTAATAAATAGTATATACCGACTGTGACTATAATAAATAGTATATACTGACTGATAAATAGAATATACTGAGTTTGACTGTGATAAATAGTATATACTGAGTTTAACTGTGATAAATAATATATTGAGTCTGATAGTATATACTGACTGTGACTGTAATAAATACTATATACTGAGTGTGACTGTAATAAATAGTATATACTGAGTGTGACTGTAATAAATAGTATATACTGACTGTGACTATATTAAATAATATATACTGACTGTGATAAATAGTATATACTGAATGTGACTGTAATATATAGTATATACTGAGTGTGACTATAATAAATAGTTTATACTGACTGTGATAAATAGTATATACTGAGTGTGACTATAATAAATAGTATATACTGAGTTTGACTGTGATAAATAGTGTATACTGACTGTGACTATAATAAACAGTGTATACTGACTGTGACTATAATAAATAGTATAAACTGACTGTTATAAATAATATATAGTGACTGTGACTGTAATAAATAGTATATACTGACTGTGACTATAAAAAATAGTATATACTGACTGTGACTATAATAAATAATATATACTGACTGGGATCAATAGTATATACTGAGTGTGACTGTAGTAATAGTATATACTGAGTTTGACTGTGATAAATAGTATATACTGACTGTGACTCTAATAAATAGTATATACCAACTGTGACTATAATAAATAGTATATACTGACTAATAAATAGTATATACTGAGTGTGACTGTGATAAATACTATATACTGAGTTTGACTGTCATAAATAGTATATATTGAGTTTGACTGTGATAAATAGTATATACTGACTGTGACTGTAATAAATACTATATACTGAGTTTGACTGTAATAAATAGTATATACTGAGTCTGATAAATAGTATATACTGACTGTGACTGTAATAACTACTATATACTGAGTGTGACTGTAATAAATAGTATATACTGAGTGTGACTGTAATAAATAGAATAAACTGACTGTGACTATAATAAATAGTATATACTGACTGTGATAAATAGTATACACTGAGTGAGACTGTAATAAATAGTATATACTGATTTTGACTGTGATACTGACTATGACTGTAATAAATAGTACATACCGACTGTGACTATAATAAATAGTATATACTGACTAATAAATAGTATATACTGGGTGTGACTGTGATAAATAGTATATACTGAGTTTGACTGTGATCAATAGTTTATACTGAGTGTGACTATAATAAATAGTATATACTGACTATGTTAAATAGTATGTTCTGAGTGAGACTGTAATAAAAAGTATATATTGAGTTTGACTGTGATAAATAGTATATACTGACTGTGACTGTAATAAATAGTATATACCGACTGTGACTGTAATAAATAGTATATACCGACTGTGACTATAATAAATAGTATATACTGACTGATAAATAGAATATACTGAGTTTGACTGTGATAAATAGTATATACTGAGTTTAACTGTGATAAATAATATATATTGAGTCTGATAGTATATACTGACTGTGACTGTAATAAATACTATATACTGAGTGTGACTGTAATAAATAGTATATACTGAGTGTGACTGTAATAAATAGTATATACTGACTGTGACTATAATAAATAATATATACTGACTGTGATAAATAGTATATACTGAATGTGACTGTAATATATAGTATATACTGAGTGTGACTATAATAAATAGTTTATACTGACTGTGATAAATAGTATATACTGAGTGTGACTATAATAAATAGTATATACTGAGTTTGACTGTGATAAATAGTGTATACTGACTGTGACTATAATAAACAGTGTATACTGACTGTGACTATAATAAATAGTATAAACTGACTGTTATAAATAATATATAGTGACTGTGACTGTAATAAATAGTATATACTGACTGTGACTATAAAAAATAGTATATACTGACTGTGACTATAATAAATAATATATACTGACTGGGATCAATAGTATATACTGAGTGTGACTGTAGTAATAGTATATACTGAGTTTGACTGTGATAAATAGTATATACTGACTGTGACTCTAATAAATAGTATATACCAACTGTGACTATAATAAATAGTATATACTGACTAATAAATAGTATATACTGAGTGTGACTGTGATAAATACTATATACTGAGTTTGACTGTCATAAATAGTATATACTGAGTTTGACTGTGATAAATAGTATATACTGACTGTGACTGTAATAAATACTATATACTGAGTTTGACTGTAATAAATAGTATATACTGAGTCTGATAAATAGTATATACTGACTGTGATAAATAGTATATACTGACTGTGACTGTAATAAATAGTATATACTGAGTGTGACTATAAAAAATAGTATATACTGATTGTGATAACTAGTATATACTGAGTGAGACTGAAATAAATAGTATATACTGAGTTTGACTGTCATAAATAGTATATACTGACTGTGACTGTAATAAATAGTATATACTGACTGTGACTATAATAAATAGTATATACTGACTGTGACTATGATAAATTGTATATACTGACTGTGATAAATAGTATTTACTAACTGTGACTATAATAAATAGTATATACTGACTGTGATAAATAGTATATACTGACTGTGACTATAATAAATATTATATGCTGACTGTGATAAATACTATATACTGGATGTGACTGTAATAAATAATATATACTGAGTTTGACTGTGATAAATAGTATATGCTGAGTGTGACTATAATAAATAGTATATACTGACTGTGATAAATAGTAAATACTGACTGTGACTGTAATAAATAGTATATACTGACTGTGACTATAATAAATAGTATATACTGACTGTGATAAATAGTATATACTGACTGTGACTGTAATAAATAGTATATACTGACTGTTACTATAATATATAGTATATACTGACTTTGATAAATATTATATACTGAGTGTGACTGTAATAAATAGTATATACTGAGTTTGACTGTGATAAATAGTGTATACTGACTGTGACTATAATAAACAGTATATACTGACTGTGACTATAATAAATAGTATATACTGACTGTTATAAATAATATATAGTGACTGTGACTGTAATAAATAGTATATACTGACTGTGACTATAATAAATAGTATATACTGACTGTGACTGTAATAAATAGTATATACTGACTGTTACTATAATATATAGTGTATACTGACTTTGATAAATAGTATATACTGAGTGTGACTGTAATAAATAGTATATACTGAGATTGATTGTGATAAATAGTATATACTGACTGTGACTATAATAAATTATATATACTTACTGTGATAAATAGTATATACTGACTGTGACTATAATAAACAGTATATACTGACTGTGACTATAATAAATAGTATATACTGACTGTTATAAATAATATATAGTGACTGTGACTGTAATAAATAGTATATACTGACTGTGACTATAATAAATAGTATATACTTACTGTGATAAATAGTATATACTGACTGTGACTATAATAAATAGTATATACTGACTGTGATAAATAGTATATACTGAGTTTGACTGTAATAAATAGTATACTGAGTTTGACTGTGATAAATAGTATATACTGAATGTGACTGTAATATATAGTATATACTGAGTGTGACTATAATACATAGTTTATACTGACTGTGATAAATAGTATATACTGAGTGTGACTATAATAAATAGTATATACTGAGTTTGACTGTGATAAATAGTGTATACTGACTGTGACTATAATAAACAGTGTATACTGACTGTGACTATAATAAATAGTATAAACTGACTGTTATAAATAATATATAGTGACTGTGACTGTAATAAATAGTATATACTGACTGTGACTATAAAAAATAGTATATACTGACTGTGACTATAATAAATAATATATACTGACTGGGATCAATAGTATATACTGAGTGTGACTGTAGTAATAGTATATACTGAGTTTGACTGTGATAAAAAGTATATACTGACTGTGACTCTAATAAATAGTATATACCAACTGTGACTATAATAAATAGTATATACTGACTAATAAATAGTATATACTGAGTGTGACTGTGATAAATACTATATACTGAGTTTGACTGTCATAAATAGTATATACTGAGTTTGACTGTGATAAATAGTATATACTGACTGTGACTGTAATAAATACTATATACTGAGTTTGACTGTAATAAATAGTATATACTGAGTCTGATAAATAGTATATACTGGGTGTGACTGTGATAAATAGTATATACTGAGTTTGACTGTGATCAATAGTTTATACTGAGTGTGACTATAATAAATAGTATATACTGACTATGTTAAATAGTATGTTCTGAGTGAGACTGTAATAAAAAGTATATACTGAGTTTGACTGTGATAAATAGTATATACTGACTGTGACTGTAATAAATAGTATATACTGACTGTGACTATAATAAATAGTATATACTGACTGTGACTATAATAAATTGTATATACTTACTGTGATAAATAGTATATACTAACTGTGACCATAATAAATAGTATATACTTACTGTGATAAATAGTATATACTGACTGTGACTATAATAAATAGTATATACTGACTGTGATAAATAGTTTTTACAGAGTGAGACTGTAATAAAAAGTATATACTGAGTTTGACTGTGATAAATAGTATATACTGACTGTGACTGTAATAAATAGTATATACTGACTGTGACTATAATAAATAGTATATACTGAGTGTGACTATAAAAATAGTATATACTGACTGTGATAAATAGTATATACTGACTGTGACTGTAATAAATAGTATATACTGAGTGTGACTATAAAAAATAGTATATACTGATTGTGATAACTAGTATATACTGAGTGAGACTGAAATAAATAGTATATACTGAGTTTTACTGTCATAAATAGTATATACTGACTGTGACTGTAATAAATAGTATATACTGACTGTGGCTATAATAAATAGTATATATTGACTGTGACTATGATTTATTGTATATACTGACTGTGATAAATAGTATTTACTAACTGTGACTATAATAAATAGTATAAACTGACTGTCATAAATAGTATATACTGACTGTGACTATAATAAATATTATATACTGACTGTGATAAATACTATATACTGGATGTGACTGTAATAAATAATATACACTGAGTTTGACTGTGATAAATAGTATATACTGGAGGTGACTGTAATAAATAATATATACTGAGTTTGACTGTGATAAATAGTATATACTGACTGTGACTATAATAAATTGTAAATACTGACTGTGATAAATAGTAAATACTAACTGTGACTATAATAAATAGTGTATACTGACTGTGATAAATAGTATATACTGACTGTGACTATAATAAATAGTATATACTGACTGTGATAAATAGTATATACTGACTGTGACTATAATAAATATTATATACTGACTGTGATAAATACTATATACTGACTGTGACTGTAATAAATAGTATATACTGAGTTTGACTGTGATAAATAGTATATACTGAGTGTGACTATAATAAATATTATATACTGACTGTTTCTAGATTATATAGTATATACTGACTTTAATAAATAGTATATACTGAGTGTGACTGTAATAAATACTATATACTGAGTGTGACTGTAATAAATAGAATAAACTGACTGTGACTATAATAAATAGTATATACTGACTGTGATAAATAGTATACACTGAGTGAGACTGTAATAAATAGTATATACTGAGGTTGACTGTGATACTGACTATGACTGTAATAAATAGTACATACCGACTGTGACTATAATAAATAGTATATACTAACTAATAAATAGTATATACTGGGTGTGACTGTGATAAATAGTATATACTGAGTTTGACTGTGATCAATAGTTCATACTGAGTGTGACTATAATAAATAGTATATACTGACTATGTTAAATAGTATATTCTGAGTGAGACTGTAATAAATAGTATATACTGAGTTTGACTGTGATAAATAGTATATACTGACTGTGACTGTAATAAATAGTATATACTGACTGTGACTATAATAAATAGTATATACTGACTGTGACTATAATAAATTGTATATACTTACTGTGATAAATAGTATATACTAACTGTGACCATAATAAATAGTATATACTGACTGTGACTATAATAAATTGTATATACTTACTGTGATAAATAGTATATACTGACTGTGACTATAATAAATAGTATATACTGACTGTGATAAATAGTATATACTGAGTTTGACTGTAATAAATAGTATACTTAGTTTGACTGTGATAAATAGTATATACTGACTGTGACTATAATAAATAGTATATACTGACTTTGATAAATAGTAAATATTAACTGTGACTGTGATAAATAGTATATACTGACTGTGACTATAATAAATAGTATATACTGACTGTGACTATAATAATTAGTATATACTGACTGTGATAAATAGTATTTACTGAGTGTGACTGTGATAAATAGTATATACTGAGTCTGATAAATAGTATATACTGACTGTGACTGTAATAAATAGTATATACTGAGTGTGACTGTAATAAATATTATATACTGAGTGTGACTGTAATAAATAGAATAAACTGACTGTGACTATAATAAATAGTATATACTGACTGTGATAAATAGTATACACTGAGTGAGACTGTAATAAATAGTATATACTGAGTTTGACTGTGATAAATAGTATATACTGACTATGACTGTAATAAATAGTACATACCTACTGTGACTTTAATAAATAGTATATACTGAGTGTGATAAATAGTATATACTGGGTGTGACTGTGATAAATAGTATATACTGAGTGTGACTGTAATAAATACTATATACTGAGTTTGACTGTAAAAAATAGTATATACTGAGTGTGACTGTAAAAAATAGTATATACTGACTGTGACTATAATAAATAGTATATACTGACTGTGATAAATAGTTTATACAGAGTGAGACTGTAATAAATAGTATATACTGAGGTTGACTGTGATAAATAGTATATACTGACTGTGACTATAATAAATAGTATATACTGACTGTGATAAATAGTATATAATGACTGACTGTAATAAATAGTATATACTGACTGTTACTATAATATATAGTATATACTGACTTTGATAAATAGTATATACTGTGTGAGACTGTAATAAATACTATCTACTGACTGTGACTATAATAAATAGTATATACTGACTGTGACTATAAAAAATAGTATATACTGACTGTGATAAATAGTATATAATGACTGACTGTAATAAATAGTATATACTGACTGTTACTATAATATATAGTATATACTGACTGTAATAAATAGTACATACCGACTGTGACTATAATAAATAGTATATACTGACTAATAAATAGTATGTACTGGGTGTGACTGTGATAAATAGTATATACTGAGTTTGACTGTGATCAATAGTTTATTCTGAGTGTGACGATAATAAATAGTATATACTGACTGTGACTATAATAAATTATATATACTTACTGTGATAAATAGTATATACTAACTGTGACTATAATAAATAATATATACTTACTGTGATAAATAGTATATACTGACTGTGACTATAATAAATAGTATATACTGACTGTGATAAATAGTATATACTGAGTTTGACTGTAATAAATAGTATACTGAGTTTGACTGTGATAAATAGTATATACTGACTGTGACTATAATAAATAGTATATACTGACTGTGATAAATAGTATATACTGACAGTGACTGTAATAAATAGTATATACCGACTGTGACTATAATAAATAGTATATACTGACTGATAAATAGAATATACTGAGTTTGACTGTGATAAATAGTATATACTGAGTTTAACTGTGATAAATAATATATTGAGTCTGATAGTATATACTGACTGTGACTGTAATAAATACTATATACTGAGTGTGACTGTAATAAATAGTATATACTGAGTGTGACTGTAATAAATAGTATATACTGACTGTGACTATATTAAATAATATATACTGACTGTGATAAATAGTATATACTGAATGTGACTGTAATATATAGTATATACTGAGTGTGACTATAATAAATAGTTTATACTGACTGTGATAAATAGTATATACTGAGTGTGACTATAATAAATAGTATATACTGAGTTTGACTGTGATAAATAGTGTATACTGACTGTGACTATAATAAACAGTGTATACTGACTGTGACTATAATAAATAGTATAAACTGACTGTTATAAATAATATATAGTGACTGTGACTGTAATAAATAGTATATACTGACTGTGACTATAAAAAATAGTATATACTGACTGTGACTATAATAAATAATATATACTGACTGGGATCAATAGTATATACTGAGTGTGACTGTAGTAATAGTATATACTGAGTTTGACTGTGATAAATAGTATATACTGACTGTGACTCTAATAAATAGTATATACCAACTGTGACTATAATAAATAGTATATACTGACTAATAAATAGTATATACTGAGTGTGACTGTGATAAATACTATATACTGAGTTTGACTGTCATAAATAGTATATATTGAGTTTGACTGTGATAAATAGTATATACTGACTGTGACTGTAATAAATACTATATACTGAGTTTGACTGTAATAAATAGTATATACTGAGTCTGATAAATAGTATATACTGACTGTGACTGTAATAACTACTATATACTGAGTGTGACTGTAATAAATAGTATATACTGAGTGTGACTGTAATAAATAGAATAAACTGACTGTGACTATAATAAATAGTATATACTGACTGTGATAAATAGTATACACTGAGTGAGACTGTAATAAATAGTATATACTGATTTTGACTGTGATACTGACTATGACTGTAATAAATAGTACATACCGACTGTGACTATAATAAATAGTATATACTGACTAATAAATAGTATATACTGGGTGTGACTGTGATAAATAGTATATACTGAGTTTGACTGTGATCAATAGTTTATACTGAGTGTGACTATAATAAATAGTATATACTGACTATGTTAAATAGTATGTTCTGAGTGAGACTGTAATAAAAAGTATATATTGAGTTTGACTGTGATAAATAGTATATACTGACTGTGACTGTAATAAATAGTATATACTGACTGGGACTATAATAAATAGTATATACTGACTGTGACTATAATAAATTGTATATACTTACTGTGATAAATAGTATATACTAACTGTGACCATAATAAATAGTATATACTTACTGTGATAAATAGTATATACTGACTGTGACTATAATAAATAGTATATACTGACTGTGATAAATAGTATATACTGAGTTTGACTGTAATAAATAGTATACTGAGTTTGACTGTGATAAATAGTATATACTGACTGTGACTATAATAAATAGTATATACTGACTGTGATAAATAGTATATACTGACTGTGACTGTAATAAATAGTATATACCGACTGTGACTGTAATAAATAGTATATACCGACTGTGACTATAATAAATAGTATATACTGACTGATAAATAGAATATACTGAGTTTGACTGTGATAAATAGTATATACTGAGTTTAACTGTGATAAATAATATATATTGAGTCTGATAGTATATACTGACTGTGACTGTAATAAATACTATATACTGAGTGTGACTGTAATAAATAGTATATACTGAGTGTGACTGTAATAAATAGTATATACTGACTGTGACTATAATAAATAATATATACTGACTGTGATAAATAGTATATACTGAATGTGACTGTAATATATAGTATATACTGAGTGTGACTATAATAAATAGTTTATACTGACTGTGATAAATAGTATATACTGAGTGTGACTATAATAAATAGTATATACTGAGTTTGACTGTGATAAATAGTGTATACTGACTGTGACTATAATAAACAGTGTATACTGACTGTGACTATAATAAATAGTATAAACTGACTGTTATAAATAATATATAGTGACTGTGACTGTAATAAATAGTATATACTGACTGTGACTATAAAAAATAGTATATACTGACTGTGACTATAATAAATAATATATACTGACTGGGATCAATAGTATATACTGAGTGTGACTGTAGTAATAGTATATACTGAGTTTGACTGTGATAAATAGTATATACTGACTGTGACTCTAATAAATAGTATATACCAACTGTGACTATAATAAATAGTATATACTGACTAATAAATAGTATATACTGAGTGTGACTGTGATAAATACTATATACTGAGTTTGACTGTCATAAATAGTATATACTGAGTTTGACTGTGATAAATAGTATATACTGACTGTGACTGTAATAAATACTATATACTGAGTTTGACTGTAATAAATAGTATATACTGAGTCTGATAAATAGTATATACTGACTGTGACTGTAATAAATACTATATACTGAGTGTGACTGTAATAAATAGTATATACTGAGTGTGACTGTAATAAATAGAATAAACTGACTGTGACTATAATAAATAGTATATACTGACTGTGATTAATAGTATACACTGAGTGAGACTGTAATAAATAGTATATACTGATTTTGACTGTGATACTGACTATGACTGTAATAAATAGTACATACCGACTGTGACTATAATAAATAGTATATACTGACTAATAAATAGTATATACTGGGTGTGACTGTGATAAATAGTATATACTGAGTTTGACTGTGATCAATAGTTTATACTGAGTGTGACTATAATAAATAGTATATACTGACTATGTTAAATAGTATGTTCTGAGTGAGACTGTAATAAAAAGTATATACTGAGTTTGACTGTGATAAATAGTATATACTGACTGTGACTGTAATAAATAGTATATACTGACTGTGACTATAATAAATAGTATATACTGACTGTGACTATAATAAATTGTATATACTTACTGTGATAAATAGTATATACTAACTGTGACCATAATAAATAGTATATACTTACTGTGATAAATAGTATATACTGACTGTGACTATAATAAATAGTATATACTGACTGTGATAAATAGTATATACTGAGTGTGACTGTAATAAATACTATATACTGAGTTTGACTGTAAAAAATAGTATATACTGAGTGTGACTGTAAAAAATAGTATATACTGACTGTGACTATAATAAATAGTATATACTGACTGTGATAAATAGTTTTTACAGAGTGAGACTGTAATAAATAGTATATACTGAGGTTGACTGTGATAAATAGTATATACTGACTGTGACTATAATAAATAATATATACTGACTGTGATAAATAGTATATACTGAGTGAGACTGTAATAAATACTATCTACTGACTGTGACTATAATAAATAGTATATACTGACTGTGACTATAATAAGTTTTATATACTGACTGTGATAAATAGTATATACTGACTGTGACTATAATAAATAGTATATACTGACTGTGATAAATAGTATATACTGACTGTGACTGTAATATATAGTATATACTGAGTTTGACCATGATAAATAGTATATACTGAGTGTGACTATAAAAATAGTATATACTGACTGTGATAAATAGTATATACTGACTGTGACTGTAATAAATAGTATATACTGAGTGTGACTATAAAAAATAGTATATACTGATTGTGATAACTAGTATATACTGAGTGAGACTGAAATAAATAGTATATACTGAGTTTTACTGTCATAAATAGTATATACTGACTGTGACTGTAATAAATAGTATATACTGACTGTGACTATTATAAATAGTATATATTGACTGTGACTATGATTTATTGTATATACTGACTGTGATAAATAGTATTTACTAACTGTGACTATAATAAATAGTATAAACTGACTGTGATAAATAGTATATACTGACTGTGACTATAATAAATATTATATACTGACTGTGATAAATACTATATACTGGATGTGACTGTAATAAATAATATACACTGAGTTTGACTGTGATAAATAGTATATACTGGATGTGACTGTAATAAATAATATATACTGAGTTTGACTGTGATAAATAGTATATACTGACTGTGACTATAATAAATTGTAAATACTGACTGTGATAAATAGTAAATACTAACTGTGACTATAATAAATAGTGTATACTGACTGTGATAAATAGTATATACTGACTGTGACTATAATAAATAGTATATACTGACTGTGATAAATAGTATATACTGACTGTGACTATAATAAATATTATATACTGACTGTGATAAATACTATATACTGACTGTGACTGTAATAAATAGTATATACTGAGTTTGACTGTGATAAATAGTATATACTGAGTGTGACTATAATAAATATTATATACTGACTGTGATAAATAGTATATCCTGACTGTGACTGTAATAAATAGTATATACTGACTGTGATAAATAGTATATAATGACTGTGACTGTAATAAATAGTATATACTGACTGTTTCTAGATTATATAGTATATACTGACTTTAATAAATAGTATATACTGAGTGTGACTGTAATAAATACTATATACTGAGTGTGACTGTAATAAATAGAATAAACTGACTGTGACTATAATAAATAGTATATACTGACTGTGATAAATAGTATACACTGAGTGAGACTGTAATAAATAGTATATACTGAGGTTGACTGTGATACTGACTATGACTGTAATAAATAGTACATACCGACTGTGACTATAATATATAGTATATACTAACTAATAAATAGTATATACTGGGTGTGACTGTGATAAATAGTATATACTGAGTTTGACTGTGATCAATAGTTCATACTGAGTGTGACTATAATAAATAGTATATACTGACTATGTTAAATAGTATATTCTGAGTGAGACTGTAATAAATAGTATATACTGAGTTTGACTGTGATAAATAGTATATACTGACTGTGACTGTAATAAATAGTATATACTGACTGTGACTATAATAAATAGTATATACTGACTGTGACTATAATAAATTGTATATACTTACTGTGATAAATAGTATATACTAACTGTGACCATAATAAATAGTATATACTGACTGTGACTATAATAAATTGTATATACTTACTGTGATAAATAGTATATACTGACTGTGACTATAATAAATAGTATATACTGACTGTGATAAATAGTATATACTGAGTTTGACTGTAATAAATAGTATACTTAGTTTGACTGTGATAAATAGTATATACTGACTGTGACTATAATAAATAGTATATACTGACTTTGATAAATAGTAAATATTAACTGTGACTGTGATAAATAGTATATACTGACTGTGACTATAATAAATAGTATATACTGACTGTGACTATAATAATTAGTATATACTGACTGTGATAAATAGTATTTACTGAGTGTGACTGTGATAAATAGTATATACTGAGTCTGATAAATAGTATATACTGACTGTGACTGTAATAAATAGTATATCCTGAGTGTGACTGTAATAAATATTATATACTGAGTGTGACTGTAATAAATAGAATAAACTGACTGTGACTATAATAAATAGTATATACTGACTGTGATAAATAGTATACACTGAGTGAGACTGTAATAAATAGTATATACTGAGTTTGACTGTGATAAATAGTATATACTGACTATGACTGTAATAAATAGTACATACCTACTGTGACTTTAATAAATAGTATATACTGAGTGTGATAAATAGTATATACTGGGTGTGACTGTGATAAATAGTATATACTGAGTGTGACTGTAATAAATACTATATACTGAGTTTGACTGTAAAAAATAGTATATACTGAGTGTGACTATATAAAATAGTATATACTGACTGTGACTATAATAAATAGTATATACTGACTGTGATAAATAGTTTATACAGAGTGAGACTGTAATAAATAGTATATACTGAGGTTGACTGTGATAAATAGTATATACTGACTGTGACTATAATAAATAGTATATACTGACTGTCATAAATAGTATATACTGAGTGAGACTGTAATAAATACTATCTACTGACTGTGACTATAATAAATAGTATATACTGACTGTGACTATAAAAAATAGTATATACTGACTGTGATAAATAGTATATAATGACTGACTGTAATAAATAGTATATACTGACTGTTACTATAATATATAGTATATACTGACTTTGATAAATAGTATATACTGTGTGAGACTGTAATAAATACTATCTACTGACTGTGACTATAATAAATAGTATATACTGACTGTGACTATAAAAAATAGTATATACTGACTGTGATAAATAGTATATAATGACTGACTGTAATAAATAGTATATACTGACTGTTACTATAATATATAGTATATACTGACTGTAATAAATAGTACATACCGACTGTGACTATAATAAATAGTATATACTGACTAATAAATAGTATATACTGGGTGTGACTGTGATAAATAGTATATACTGAGTTTGACTGTGATCAATAGTTTATTCTGAGTGTGACGATAATAAATAGTATATACTGACTATGTTAAATAGTATATTCTGAGTGAGACTGTAATAAATAGTATATACTGAGTTTGACTGTGATAAATAGTATATACTGACTGTGACTGTAATAAATAGTATATACTGACTGTGACTATAATAAATAGTATATACTGACTGTGACTATAATAAATTATATATACTTACTGTGATAAATAGTATATACTAACTGTGACTATAATAAATAATATATACTTACTGTGATAAATAGTATATACTGACCGTGACTATAATAAATAGTATATACTGACTGTGATAAATAGTATATACTGAGTTTGACTGTAATAAATAGTATACTGAGTTTGACTGTGATAAATAGTATATACTGACTGTGACTATAATAAATAGTATATACTGACTGTGATAAATAGTATATACTGACTGTGACTGTAATAAATAGTATATACCGACTGTGACTATAATAAATAGTATATACTGACTGATAAATAGAATATACTGAGTTTGACTGTGATAAATAGTATATACTGAGTTTAACTGTGATAAATAATATATATTGAGTCTGATAGTATATACTGACTGTGACTGTAATAAATACTATATACTGAGTGTGACTGTAATAAATAGTATATACTGAGTGTGACTGTAATAAATAGTATATACTGACTGTGACTATATTAAATAATATATACTGACTGTGATAAATAGTATATACTGAATGTGACTGTAATATATAGTATATACTGAGTGTGACTATAATAAATAGTTTATACTGACTGTGATAAATAGTATATACTGAGTGGGACTATAATAAATAGTATATACTGAGTTTGACTGTGATAAATAGTGTATACTGACTGTGACTATAATAAACAGTGTATACTGACTGTGACTATAATAAATAGTATAAACTGACTGTTATAAATAATATATAGTGACTGTGACTGTAATAAATAGTATATACTGACTGTGACTATAAAAA
Source organism: Leptodactylus fuscus (assembly GCF_031893055.1). Taxonomy (NCBI): domain Eukaryota; kingdom Metazoa; phylum Chordata; class Amphibia; order Anura; family Leptodactylidae; genus Leptodactylus; species Leptodactylus fuscus. The sequence continues at coordinate 7,119,888 of NC_134268.1, forward strand.
ATAGTATATACTGACTGTGACTATAATAAATAATATATACTGACTGGGATCAATAGTATATACTGAGTGTGACTGTAGTAATAGTATATACTGAGTTTGACTGTGATAAATAGTATATACTGACTGTGACTCTAATAAATAGTATATACCAACTGTGACTATAATAAATAGTATATACTGACTAATAAATAGTATATACTGAGTGTGACTGTGATAAATACTATATACTGAGTTTGACTGTCATAAATAGTATATACTGAGTTTGACTGTGATAAATAGTATATACTGACTGTGACTGTAATAAATACTATATACTGAGTTTGACTGTAATAAATAGTATATACTGAGTCTGATAAATAGTATATACTGACTGTGACTGTAATAACTACTATATACTGAGTGTGACTGTAATAAATAGTATATACTGAGTGTGACTGTAATAAATAGAATAAACTGACTGTGACTATAATAAATAGTATATACTGACTGTGATAAATAGTATACACTGAGTGAGACTGTAATAAATAGTATATACTGATTTTGACTGTGATACTGACTATGACTGTAATAAATAGTACATACCGACTGTGACTATAGTAAATAGTATATACTGACTAATAAATAGTATATACTGGGTGTGACTGTGATAAATAGTATATACTGAGTTTGACTGTGATCAATAGTTTATACTGAGTGTGACTATAATAAATAGTATATACTGACTATGTTAAATAGTATGTTCTGAGTGAGACTGTAATAAAATGTATATATTGAGTTTGACTGTGATAAATAGTATATACCGTCTGTGACTGTAATAAATAGTATATACTGACTGTGACTATAATAAATAGTATATACTGACTGTGATAAATAGTATATACTGAGTGAGACTGTAATAAATACTATCTACTGACTGTGACTATAATAAATAGTATATACCGACTGTGACTATAATAAGTTTTATAACTGACTGTGATAAATAGTATATACTGACTGTGACTATAATAAATAGTATATACTGACTGTGATAAATAGTACATACTGACTGTGACTGTAATATATAGTATATACTGAGTTTGACCATGATAAATAGTATATACTGAGTGTGACTATAAAAAATAGTATATACTGACTGTGATAAATAGTATATACTGACTGTGACTGTAATAAATAGTATATACTGAGTGTGACTATAAAAAATAGTATATACTGATTGTGATAACTAGTATATACTGAGTTTGACTGTCATAAATAGTATATACTGACTGTGACTGTAATAAATAGTATATACTGACTGTGACTATAATAAATAGTATATACTGACTGTGACTATGATAAATTGTATATACTGACTGTGATAAATAGTATTTACTAACTGTGACTATAATAAATAGTATATACTGACTGTGATAAATAGTATATACTGACTGTGACTATAATAAATATTATATACTGACTGTGATAAATACTATATACTGGATGTGACTGTAATAAATAATATATACTGAGTTTGACTGTGATAAATAGTATATGCTGAGTGTGACTATAATAAATAGTATATACTGACTGTGATAAATAGTAAATACTGACTGTGACTGTAATAAATAGTATATACTGACTGTTACTATAATATATAGTATATACTGACTTTGATAAATATTATATACTGAGTGTGACTGTAATAAATAGTATATACTGAGTTTGACTGTGATAAATAGTGTATACTGACTGTGACTATAATAAACAGTATATACTGACTGTGACTATAATAAATAGTATATACTGACTGTTATAAATAATATATAGTGACTGTGACTGTAATAAATAGTATATACTGACTGTGACTATAATAAATAGTATATACTGACTGTGACTGTAATAAATAGTATATACTGACTGTTACTATAATATATAGTGTATACTGACTTTGATAAATAGTATATACTGAGTGTGACTGTAATAAATAGTATATACTGAGTTTGATTGTGATAAATAGTGTATACTGACTGTGACTATAATAAACAGTGTATACTGACTGTGACTATAATAAATAGTATATACTGACTGTTATAAATAATATATAGTGACTGTGACTGTAATAAATAGTATATACTGACTGTGATAAATAGTATATACTGACTGTGACTGTAATAAATAGTATATACTGAGTGTGACTATAAAAAATAGTATATACTGATTGTGATAACTAGTATATACTGAGTGAGACTGAAATAAATAGTATATACTGAGTTTGACTGTCATAAATAGTATATACTGACTGTGACTGTAATAAATAGTATATACTGACTGTGACTATAATAAATAGTATATACTGACTGTGACTATGATAAATTGTATATACTGACTGTGATAAATAGTATTTACTAACTGTGACTATAATAAATAGTATATACTGACTGTGATAAATAGTATATACTGACTGTGACTATAATAAATATTATATACTGACTGTGACTATGATAAATTGTATATACTGACTGTGATAAATAGTATTTACTAACTGTGACTATAATAAATAGTATATACTGACTGTGACTGTAATAAATAGTATATACTGACTGTGACTATAATAAATAGTATATACTGACTGTGACTATGATAAATTGTATATACTGACTGTGATAAATAGTATTTACTAACTGTGACTATAATAAATATTATATACTGACTTGATAAATACTATATACTGACTGTGACTGTAATAAATAGTATATACTGAGTTTGACTGTGATAAATAATATATACTGGATGTGACTGTAATAAATAATATATACTGAGTTTGACTGTGATAAAAAGTATATACTGACTGTGACTATAATAAATTGTAAATACTGACTGTGATAAATAGTAAATACTAACTGTGACTATAATAAATAGTGTATACTGACTGTGATAAATAGTATATACTGACTGTGACTATAATAAATAGTATATACTGACTGTGATAAATAGTATATACTGACTGTGTCTATAATAAATATTATATACTGACTTGATAAATACTATATACTGACTGTGACTGTAATAAATAGTATATACTGAGTTTGACTGTGATAAATAGTATATACTGAGTGTGACTATAATAAATATTATATACTGACTGTGATAAATAGTATATCCTGACTGTGACTGTAATAAATAGTATATACTGACTGTGATAAATAGTATATAATGACTGTGACTGTAATAAATAGTATATACTGACTGTTTCTAGATTATATAGTATATACTGACTTTAATAAATAGTATATACTGAGTGTGACTGTAATAAATACTATATACTGAGTGTGACTGTAATAAATAGTATATACTGAGTGTGACTGTAATAAATAGAATAAACTGACTGTGACTATAATAAATAGTATATACTGACTGTGATAAATAGTATACACTGAGTGAGACTGTAATAAATAGTATATACTGAGTTTGACTGTGATACTGACTATGACTGTAATAAATAGTACATACCGACTGTGACTATAATAAATAGTATATACTAACTAATAAATAGTATATACTGGGTGTGACTGTGATAAATAGTATATACTGAGTTTGACTGTGATCAATAGTTCATACTGAGTGTGACTATAATAAATAGTATATACTGACTGTGACTATAATAAATAGTATATACTGACTGTGACTATAATAAATTGTATATACTTACTGTGATAAATAGTATATACTAACTGTGACCATAATAAATAGTATATACTGACTGTGATAAATAGTATATACTGACTGTGACTATAATAAATAGTATATACTGACTGTGACTATAATAATTAGTATATACTGACTGTGATAAATAGTATTTACTGAGTGTGACTGTGATAAATAGTATATACTGAGTCTGATAAATAGTATATACTGAGTGTGACTGTAATAAATAGTATATACTGAGTGTGACTGTAATAAATATTATATACTGAGTGTGACTGTAATAAATAGAATAAACTGACTGTGACTATAATAAATAGTATATACTGACTGTGATAAATAGTATACACTGAGTGAGACTGTAATAAATAGTATATACTGAGTTTGACTGTGATAAATAGTATATACTGACTATGACTGTAATAAATAGTACATACCTACTGTGACTATAATAAATAGTATATACTGAGTGTGATAAATAGTATATACTGGGTGTGACTGTGATAAATAGTATATACTGAGTGTGACTGTAATAAATACTATATACTGAGTTTGACTGTAAAAAATAGTATATACTGAGTGTGACTGTAAAAAATAGTATATACTGACTGTGACTATAATAAATAGTATATACTGACTGTGATAAATAGTTTATACAGAGTGAGAATGTAATAAATAGTATATACTGAGGTTGACTGTGATAAATAGTATATACTGACTGTGACTATAATAAATAGTATATACTGACTGTGATAAATAGTATATACTGAGTGAGACTGTAATAAATACTATGTACTGACTGTGACTATAATAAGTTTTATATACTGACTGTGATAAATAGTATATACTGACTGTGACTATAATAAATAGTATACACTGACTGTGATAAATAGTATATACTGACTGTGACTGTAATATATAGTATATACTGAGTTTGACCATGATAAATAGTATATACTGAGTGTGACTATAAAAAATAGTATATACTGACTGTGATAAATAGTATATACTGACTGTGACTGTAATAAATAGTATATACTGAGTGTGACTATAATAAATAGTATATACTGACTGATAAATAGAATATACTGAGTTTGACTGTGATAAATAGTATATACTGAGTTTAACTGTGATAAATAATATATATTGAGTCTGATAGTATATACTGACTGTGACTGTAATAAATACTATATACTGAGTGTGACTGTAATAAATAGTATATACTGAGTGTGACTGTAATAAATAGTATATACTGACTGTGACTATAATAAATAATATATACTGACTGTGATAAATAGTATATACTGAATGTGACTGTAATATATAGTATATACTGAGTGTGACTATAATAAATAGTTTATACTGACTGTGATAAATAGTAAATACTGAGTGTGACTGTAATAAATAGTATATACTGAGTTTGACTGTGATAAATAGTGTATACTGACTGTGACTATAATAAACAGTGTATACTGACTGTGACTATAATAAATAGTATAAACTGACTGTTATAAATAATATATAGTGACTGTGACGGTAATAAATAGTATATACTGACTGTGACAATAAAAAATAGTATATACTGACTGTGACTATAATAAATAATATATACTGACTGGGATCAATAGTATATACTGAGTGTGACTGTAGTAAATAGTATATACTGAGTTTGACTGTGATAAATAGTATATTCTGACTGTGACTGTAATAAATAGTATATACCGACTGTGACTATAATAAATAGTATATACTGACTAATAAATAGTATATACTGAGTGTGACTGTGATAAATAGTATATACTGAGTTTGACTGTGATAAATAGTATATACTGACTGTGACTGTAATAAATACTATATACTGAGTTTGACTGTAATAAATAGTATATACTGAGTGTGACTGTAATAAATATTATATACTGACTGTGACTATAATAAATAGTATATACTGATTGTGATAAATAGTATATACTGAGTGAGACTGAAATAAATAGTATATATTGAGTTTGACTGTTATAAATAGTATATACTTACTGTGACTGTAATAAATAGTATATACTGACTGTGACTATAATAAATAGTATATACTGACTGTGACTATAATAAATTGTATATACTGACTGTGATAAATAGTAAATACTAACTGTGACTATAATAAATAGTGTATACTGACTGTGATAAATAGTATATACTGACTGTGACTATAATAAATAGTATATACTGACTGTGATAAATAGTATATACTGACTGTGACTATAATAAATATTATATACTGACTGTGATAAATACTATATACTGACTGTGACTGTAATAAATAGTATATACTGAGTTTGACTGTGATAAATAGTATATACTGAGTGTGACTATAATAAATATTATATACTGACTGTGATAAATAGTATATCCTGACTGTGACTGTAATAAATAGTATATACTGACTGTGACTATAATAAATAGTATATACTGACTGTGATAAATAGTATATAATGACTGTGACTGTAATAAATAGTATATACTGACTGTTACTATAATATATAGTATATACTGACTTTGATAAATAGTATATACTGAGTGTGACTGTAATATATAGTATATACTGAGTTTGACTGTGATAAATAGTATATACTGAGTTTGACTGTGATAAATAGTATATACTGACTGTGATAAATAGTATATACTGAATGTGACTATAATAAATAGTATATACCGACTGTGACTATAATAAATAGTATATACTGACTGATAAATAGTATATACTGAGTTTGACTGTGATAAATAGTATATACTGATTGTGACTATAATAAATAGTATATACTGACTGTGATAAATAGTATATACTGACTGTGACTGTAATAAATAGTATATACCGACTGTGACTATAATAAATAGTATATACTGACTGATAAATAGAATATACTGAGTTTGACTGTGATAAATAGTATATACTGAGTTTAACTGTGATAAATAATATATATTGAGTCTGATAGTATATACTGACTGTGACTGTAATAAATACTATATACTGAGTGTGACTGTAATAAATAGTATATACTGAGTGTGACTGTAATAAATAGTATATACTGACTGTGACTATAATAAATAATATATACTGACTGTGATAAATAGTATATACTTAATGTGACTGTAATATATAGTATATACTGAGTGTGACTATAATAAATAGTTTATACTGACTGTGATAAATAGTATATACTGAATGTGACTGTAATAAATACTATATACTGAGTGTGACTGTAATAAATAGTATATACTGAGTTTGACTGTGATAAATAGTGTATACTGACTGTGACTATAATAAACAGTGTATACTGACTGTGACTATAAGAAATAGTATAAACTGACTGTTATAAATAATATATAGTGACTGTGACTGTAATAAATAGTATATACTGACTGTGACTATAAAAAATAGTATATACTGACTGTGACTATAATAAATAATATATACTGACTGGGATCAATAGTATATACTGAGTGTGACTGTAGTAAATACTATATACTGAGTTTGACTGTGATAAATAGTATATACTGACTGTGACTCTAATAAATAGTATATACCAACTGTGACTATAATAAATAGTATATACTGACTAATAAATAGTATATACTGAGTGTGACTGTGATAAATACTATATACTGAGTTTGACTGTGATAAATAATATATACTGAGTTTGACTGTGATAAATAGTATATACTGACTGTGACTGTAATAAATACTATATACTGAGTTTGACTGTAATAAATAGTATATACTGAGTCTGATAAATAGTATATACTGACTGTGACTGAAATAAATACTATATACTGAGTGTGACTGTAATAAATAGTATATACTGAGTGTGACTGTAATAAATAGAATAAACTGACTGTGACTATAATAAATAGTATATACTGACTGTGATAAATAGTATACACTGAGTGAGACTGTAATAAATAGTATATACTGAGTTTGACTGTGATACTGACTATGACTGTAATAAATAGTACATACCGACTGTGACTATAATAAATAGTATATACTGACTAATAAATAGTATATACTGGGTGTGACTGTGATAAATAGTATATACTGAGTTTGACTGTGATCAATAGTTTATACTGAGTGTGACTATAATAAATAGTATATACTGACTATGTTAAATAGTATATTCTGAGTGAGACTGTAATAAATAGTATATACTGAGTTTGACTGTGATAAATAGTATATACTGACTGTGACTGTAATAAATAGTATATACTGACTGTGACTATAATAAATAGTATATACTGAATGTGACTATAATAAATTGTATATACTTACTGTGATAAATAGTATATACTAACTGTGACTATAATAAATAGTATATACTTACTGTGATAAATAGTATATACTGACTGTGACTATAATAAATAGTATATACTGACTTTGATAAATAGTATATACTGAGTTTGACTGTAATAAATAGTATACTGAGTTTGACTGTGATAAATAGTATATACTGACTGTGACTATAATAAATAGTATATACTGACTGTGATAAATAGTAAATATTAACTGTGACTTTGATAAATAGAATATACTGACTGTGACTATAATAAATAGTATATACTGACTGTGACTATAATAAATAGTATATACTGACTGTGATAAATAGTATTTACTGAGTGTGACTGTGATAAATAGTATATACTGAGTCTGATAAATAGTATATACTGACTGTGACTTTAATAAATAGTATATACTGAGTGTGACTGTAATAAATATTATATACTGAGTGTGACTGTAATAAATAGAATAAACTGACTGTGATAAATAGTATACACTGAGTGAGACTGTAATAAATAGTATATTCTGAGTTTGACTGTGATAAATAGTATATACTGACTATGACTGTAATAAATAGTACATACCTACTGTGACTATAATAAATAGTATATACTGAGTGTGATAAATAGTATATACTGGGTGTGACTGTAATAAATACTATATACTGAGTTTGACTGTAAAAAATAGTATATACTGAGTGTGACTGTAAAAAATAGTATATACTGACTGTGACTATAATAAATAGTATATACTGACTGTGATAAATAGTTTATACAGAGTGAGACTGTAATAAATAGTATATACTGAGGTTGACTGTGATAAATAGTATATACTGACTGTGACTATAATAAATAATATATACTGACTGTGATAAATAGTATATACTGAGTGAGACTGTAATAAATACTATCTACTGACTGTGACTATAATAAATAGTATATACTGACTGTGACTATAATAAGTTTTATATACTGACTGTGATAAATAGTATATACTGACTGTGACTATAATAAATAGTATATACTGACTGTGATAAATAGTATATACTGACTGTGACTGTAATATATAGTATATACTGAGTTTGACTATGATAAATAGTATATACTGAGTGTGACTATAAAAAATAGTATATAATGACTGTGATAAATAGTATATACTGACTGTGACTGTAATAAATAGTATATACTGAGTGTGACTATAAAAAATAGTATATACTGATTGTGATAACTAGTATATACTGAGTGAGACTGAAATAAATAGTATATACTGAGTTTGACTGTCATAAATAGTATATACTGACTGTGACTGTAATAAATAGTATATACTGACTGTGACTATAATAAATAGTATATACTGACTGTGATAAATAGTATTTACTAACTGTGACTATAATAAATAGTGTATACTGACTGTGATAAATAGTATATACTGACTGTGACTATAATAAATATTATATACTGACTGTGATAAATACTATATACTGGATGTGACTGTAATAAATAATATATACTGAGTTTGACTGTGATAAATAGTATATGCTGAGTGTGACTATAATAAATAGTATATACTGACTGTGATAAATAGTAAATACTGACTGTGACTGTAATAAATAGTATATACTGACTGTGACTATAATAAATAGTATATACTGACTGTGATAAATAGTATATTCTGACTGTGACTGTAATAAATAGTATATACTGACTGTTACTATAATATATAGTATATACTGACTTTGATAAATAGTATATACTGAGTGTGACTGTAATAAATAGTATATACTGAGTTTGATTGTGATAAATAGTGTATACTGACTGTGACTATTATAAACAGTGTATACTGACTGTGACTATAATAAATAGTATATACTGACTGTTATAAATAATATATAGTGACTGTGACTGTAATAAATAGTATATACTGACTGTGACTATAATAAATAGTATATACTGACTGTGACTGTAATAAATAGTATATACTGACTGTTACTATAATATATAGTGTATACTGACTTTGATAAATAGTATATACTGAGTGTGACTGTAATAAATAGTATATACTGAGTTTGATTGTGATAAATAGTGTATACTGACTGTGACTATTATAAACAGTGTATACTGACTGTGACTATAATAAATAGTATATACTGACTGTTATAAATAATATATAGTGACTGTGACTGTAATAAATAGTATATACTAACTGTGACTATAAAAAATAGTATATACTGACTGTGACTATATTAAATAATATATACTGACTGGGATCAATAGTATATACTGAGTGTGACTGTAGTAAATAGTATATACTGAGTTTGACTGTGATAAATAGTATATTCTGACTGTGACTGTAATAAATAGTATATACCGACTGTGACTATAATAAATAGTATATACTGACTAATAAATAGTATATACTGAGTGTGACTGAGATAAATAGTATATACTGAGTTTGACTGTGATAAATAGTATATACTGACTGTGACTGTAATAAATACTATATACTGAGTTTGACTGTAATAAATAGTATATACTAAGTGTGACTGTAATAAATATTATATACTGACTGTGACTATAATAAATAGTATATACTGATTGTGATAAATAGTATATAATGAGTGAGACTGAAATAAATAGTATATATTGAGTTTGACTGTTATAAATAGTATATACTGGCTGTGACTGTAATAAATAGTATATACTGACTGTGACTATAATAAATAGTATATACAGACTGTGACTATAATAATTTGTATATACTGACTGTGATAAATAGTAAATACTAACTGTGACTATAATAAATAGTGTATACTGACTGTGATAAATAGTATATACTGACTGTGACTATAATAAATAGTATATACTGACTGTGATAAATAGTATATACTGACTGTGACTATAATAAATATTATATACTGACTGTGATAAATACTATATACTGACTGTGACTGTAATAAATAGTATATACTGAGTTTGACTGTGATAAATAGTATATACTGAGTGTGACTATAATAAATATTATATACTGACTGTGATAAATAATATATCTTGACTGTGACTGTAATAAATAGTATATACTGACTGTGACTATAAAAAATAGTATATACTGACTGTGATAAATAGTGTATAATGACTGTGACTGTAATAAATAGTATATACTGACTGTTACTATAATATATAGTATATACTGACTTTGATAAATAGTATGTACTGAGTGTGACTGTAATATATAGTATATACTGAGTTTGACTGTGATAAATAGTATATACTGAGTTTGACTGTGATAAATAGTATATACTGACTGTGATAAATAGTATATACTGACTGTGACTGTAATAAATAGTATATACCGACTGTGACTATAATAAATAGTATATACTGACTGATAAATAGTATATACTGAGTTTGACTGTGATAAATAGTATACTGATTGTGACTATAATAAATAGTATACACTGACTGTGATAAATAGTATATACTGACTGTGACTGTAATAAATAGTATATACCGACTGTGACTATAATAAATAGTTTATACTGACTGTGATAAATAGTATATACTGAGTGTGACTGTAATAAATAGTATATACTGAGTTTGACTGTGATAAATAGTATATACTGAGTTTAACTGTGATAAATAATATATATTGAGTCTGATAGTATATATTGAGTGTGACTGTAATAAATAGTATATACTGAGTGTGACTGTAATAAATAGTATATACTGAGTGTGACTGTAATAAATAGTATATACTGACTGTGACTATAATAAATAATATATACTGACTGTGATAAATAGTATATACTGAATGTGACTGTAATATATAGTATATACTGAGTGTGACTATAATAAATAGTTTATACTGACTGTGATAAATAGTATATACTGAGTGTGACTGTAATAAATAGTATATACTGAGTTTGACTGTGATAAATAGTGTATACTGACTGTGACTATAATAAACAGTGTATACTGACTGTGACTATAATAAATAGTATAAACTGACTGTTATAAATAATATATTGTGACTGTGACTGTAATAAATAGTATATACTGACTGTGACTATAAAAAATAGTATATACTGACTGTGACTATAATAAATAATATATACTGACTGGGATCAATAGTATATGCTGAGTGTGACTGTAGTAAATAGTATATACTGAGTTTGACTGTGATAAATAGTATATACTGACTGTGACTCTAATAAATAGTATATACCAACTGTGACTATAATAAATAGTATATACTGACTAATAAATAGTATATACTGAGTGTGACTGTGATAAATACTATATACTGAGTTTGACTGTGATAAATAGTATATACTGACTGTGACTGCAATCAATACTATATACTGAGTTTGACTGTAATAAATAGTATATACTGAGTCTGATAAATAGTATATACTGACTGTGACTGTAATAAATACTATATACTGAGTGTGACTGTAATAAATAGTATATACTGAGTGTGACTGTAATAAATAGAATAAACTGACTGTGACTATAATAAATAGTATATACTGACTGTGATAAATAGTATACACTGTGTGAGACTGTAATAAATAGTATATACTGAGTTTGACTGTGATACTGACTATGACTGTAATAAATAGTACATACCGACTGCGACTATAATAGTTTATACTGACTAATAAATAGTATATACTGGGTGTGACTGTGATAAATAGTATATACTGAGTTTGACTGTGATCAATAGTTTATACTGAGTGTGAATATAATAAATAGTATGTACTGACTATGTTAAATAGTATATTCTGAGTGAGACTGTAATAAATAGTATATACTGAGTTTGACTGTGATAAATAGTATATACTGACTGTGACTGTAATAAATAGTATATACTGACTGTGACTATAATAAATAGTATATACTGACTGTGACTATAATAAATTATATATACTTACTGTGATAAATAGTATATACTAACTGTGACTATAATAAATAGTATATACTTACTGTGATAAATAGTATATACTGACTGTGACTATAATAAATAGTATATACTGACTGTGATAAATAGTATATACTGAGTTTGACTGTAATAAATAGTATACTGAGTTTGACTGTGATAAATAGTATATACTGACTGTGACTATAATAAATAGTATATACTGACTGTGATAAATAGTATTTACTGAGTGTGACTGTGATAAATAGTATATACTGAGTCTGATAAATAGTATATACTGACTGTGACTGTAATAAATAGTATATACTGAGTGTGACTGTAATAAATATTATATACTGAGTGTGACTGTAATAAATAGAATAAACTGACTGTGACTATAATAAATAGTATATACTGACTGTGATAAATAGTATACACTGAGTGAGACTGTAATAAATAGTATATACTGAGTTTGACTGTGATAAATAGTATATACTGACTATGACTGTAATAAATAGTACATACCTACTGTGACTATAATAAATAGTATACACTGACTGTGATAAATAGTATATACTGACTGTGACTGTAATAAATAGTATATACCGACTGTGACTATAATAAATAGTATATACTGACTGATAAATAGAATATACTGAGTTTGACTGTGATAAATAGTATATACTGAGTTTAACTGTGATAAATAATATATATTGAGTCTGATAGTATATATTGAGTGTGACTGTAATAAATAGTATATACTGAGTGTGACTGTAATAAATAGAATATACTGAGTGTGACTGTAATAAATAGTATATACTGACTGTGACTATAATAAATAATATATACTGACTGTGATAAATAGTATATACTGAATGTGACTGTAATATATAGTATATACTGAGTGTGACTATAATAAATAGTTTATACTGACTGTGATAAATAGTATATACTGAGTGTGACTGTAATAAATAGTATATACTGAGTTTGACTGTGATAAATAGTGTATACTGACTGTGACTATAATAAACAGTGTATACTGACTGTGACTATAATAAATAGTATAAACTGACTGTTATAAATAATATATTGTGACTGTGACTGTAATAAATAGTATATACTGACTGTGACTATAAAAAATAGTATATACTGACTGTGACTATAATAAATAATATATACTGACTGGGATCAATAGTATATGCTGAGTGTGACTGTAGTAAATAGTATATACTGAGTTTGACTGTGATAAATAGTATATACTGACTGTGACTCTAATAAATAGTATATACCAACTGTGACTATAATAAATAGTATATACTGACTAATAAATAGTATATACTGAGTGTGACTGTGATAAATACTATATACTGAGTTTGACTGTGATAAATAGTATATACTGACTGTGACTGCAATCAATACTATATACTGAGTTTGACTGTAATAAATAGTATATACTGAGTCTGATAAATAGTATATACTGACTGTGACTGTAATAAATACTATATACTGAGTGTGACTGTAATAAATAGTATATACTGAGTGTGACTGTAATAAATAGAATAAACTGACTGTGACTATAATAAATAGTATATACTGACTGTGATAAATAGTATACACTGTGTGAGACTGTAATAAATAGTATATACTGAGTTTGACTGTGATACTGACTATGACTGTAATAAATAGTACATACCGACTGCGACTATAATAGTTTATACTGACTAATAAATAGTATATACTGGGTGTGACTGTGATAAATAGTATATACTGAGTTTGACTGTGATCAATAGTTTATACTGAGTGTGAATATAATAAATAGTATGTACTGACTATGTTAAATAGTATATTCTGAGTGAGACTGTAATAAATAGTATATACTGAGTTTGACTGTGATAAATAGTATATACTGACTGTGACTGTAATAAATAGTATATACTGACTGTGACTATAATAAATAGTATATACTGACTGTGACTATAATAAATTATATATACTTACTGTGATAAATAGTATATACTAACTGTGACTATAATAAATAGTATATACTTACTGTGATAAATAGTATATACTGACTGTGACTATAATAAATAGTATATACTGACTGTGATAAATAGTATATACTGAGTTTGACTGTAATAAATAGTATACTGAGTTTGACTGTGATAAATAGTATATACTGACTGTGACTATAATAAATAGTATATACTGACTGTGATAAATAGTATTTACTGAGTGTGACTGTGATAAATAGTATATACTGAGTCTGATAAATAGTATATACTGACTGTGACTGTAATAAATAGTATATACTGAGTGTGACTGTAATAAATATTATATACTGAGTGTGACTGTAATAAATAGAATAAACTGACTGTGACTATAATAAATAGTATATACTGACTGTGATAAATAGTATACACTGAGTGAGACTGTAATAAATAGTATATACTGAGTTTGACTGTGATAAATAGTATATACTGACTATGACTGTAATAAATAGTACATACCTACTGTGACTATAATAAATAGTATATACTGAGTGTGATAAATAGTATATACTGGGTGTGACTGTGATAAATAGTATATACTGAGTGTGACTGTAATAAATACTATATACTGAGTTTGACTGTAAAAAATAGTATATACTGAGTGTGACTGTAAAAAATAGTATATACTGACTGTGACTATAATAAATAGTATATACTGACTGTGATAAATAGTTTATACAGAGTGAGACTGTAATAAATAGTATATACTGAGGTTGACTGTGATAAATAGTATATACTGACTGTGACTATAATAAATAGTATATACTGACTGTGATAAATAGTATATACTGAGTGAGACTGTAATAAATACTATGTACTGACTGTGACTATAATAAATAGTATATACTGACTGTGATAAATAGTATATACTGACTGTGACTGTAATATATAGTATATACTGAGTTTGACCATGATAAATAGTATATACTGAGTGTGACTATAAAAAATAGTATATACTGACTGTGATAAATAGTATATACTGACTGTGACTGTAATAAATAGTATATACTGAGTGTGACTATAAAAAATAGTATATACTGATTGTGATAACTAGTATATACTGAGTGAGACTGAAATAAATAGTATATACTGAGTTTGACTGTCATAAATAGTATATACTGACTGTGACTGTAATAAATAGTATATACTGACTGTGACTATAATAAATAGTATATACTGACTGTGACTATAATAAATTGTATATACTGACTGTGATAAATAGTATTTACTAACTGTGACTATAATAAATAGTATATACTGACTGTGATAAATAGTATATACTGACTGTGACTATAATAAATATTATATACTGACTGTGATAAATACTATATACTGGATGTGACTGTAATAAATAATATATACTGAGTTTGACTGTGATAAATAGTATATCCTGACTGTGACTATAATAAATAGTATATACTGACTGTGATAAATAGTATATACTGACTGTGACTGTAATAAATAGTATATACCGACTGTGACTATAATAAATAGTATATACTGAGTGTGACTATAAAAAATAGTATATACTGATTGTGATAACTAGTATATACTGAGTGAGACTGTAATAAAAAGTATATACTGAGTTTGACTGTGATAAATAGTATATACTGACTGTGACTGTAATAAATAGTATATACTGACTGTGACTATAATAAATAGTATATACTGACTGTGACTATAATAAATTATATATACTTACTGTGATAAATAGTATATACTAACTGTGACTATAATAAATAGTATATACTTACTGTGATAAATAGTATATACTGACTGTGACTATAATAAATAGTATATACTGACTGTGATAAATAGTATATACTGAGTTTGACTGTAATAAATAGTATACTGAGTTTGACTGTGATAAACAGTATATACTGACTGTGACTATAATAAATAGTATATACTGACTGTGATAAATAGTATATACTGACTGTGTCTGTAATAAATAGTATATACCGACTGTGACTATAATAAATAGTATATACTGACTGATAAATAGAATATACTGAGTTTGACTGTGATATATAGTATATACTGAGTTTAACTGTGATAAATAATATATATTGAGTCTGATAGTATATACTAACTGTGACTGTAATAAATACTATATACTGAGTGTGACTGTAATAAATAGTATATACTGAGTGTGACTGTAATAAATAGTATATACTGACTGTGACTATAATAAATAATATATACTGACTGTGATAAATAGTATATACTGAATGTGACTGTAATATATAGTATATACTGAGTGTGACTATAATAAATAGTTTATACTGACTGTGATAAATAGTATATACTGAGTGTGACTATAATAAATAGTATATACTGAGTTTGACTGTGATAAATAGTATAAACTAACTGTTATAAATAATATATAGCGACTGTGACTGTAATAAATAGTATATACTGACTGTGACTATAAAAAATAGTATATACTGACTGTGACTATAATAAATAATATATACTGACTGGGATCAATAGTATATACTGAGTGTGACTGTAATAAATAGTATATACTGACTGTGACTATAATAAATAATATATACTGACTGTGATAAATAGTATATACTGAATGTGACTGTAATATATAGTATATACTGAGTGTGACTATAATAAATAGTTTATACTGACTGTGATAAATAGTGTATACTGACTGTGACTATAATAAACAGTGTATACTGACTGTGACTATAATAAATAGTATAAACTGACTGTTATAAATAATATATAGCGACTGTGACTGTAATAAATAGTATATACTGACTGTGACTATAAAAAATAGTATATACTGACTGTGACTATAATAAATAATATATACTGACTGGGATCAATAGTATATACTGAGTGTGACTGTAGTAATAGTATATACTGAGTTTGACTGTGATAAATAGTATATACTGACTGTGACTCTAATAAATAGTATATACCAACTGTGACTATAATAAATAGTATATACTGACTAATAAATAGTATATACTGAGTGTGACTGTGATAAATACTATATACTGAGTTTGACTGTCATAAATAGTATATACTGAGTTTGACTGTGATAAATAGTATATACTGACTGTGACTGTAATAAATACTATATACTGAGTTTGACTGTAATAAATAGTATATACTGAGTCTGATAAATAGTATATACTGACTGTGACTGTAATAAATACTATATACTGAGTGTGACTGTAATAAATAGTATATACTGAGTGTGACTGTAATAAATAGAATAAACTGACTGTGACTATAATAAATAGTATATACTGACTGTGATAAATAGTATACACTGAGTGAGACTGTAATAAATAGTATATACTGATTTTGACTGTGATACTGACTATGACTGTAATAAATAGTACATACCGACTGTGACTATAATAAATAGTATATACTGACTAATAAATAGTATATACTGGGTGTGACTGTGATAAATAGTATATACTGAGTTTGACTGTGATCAATAGTTTATACTGAGTGTGACTATAATAAATAGTATATACTGACTACGTTAAATAGTATGTTCTGAGTGAGACTGTAATAAAAAGTATATACTGAGTTTGACTGTGATAAATAGTATATACTGACTGTGACTGTAATAAATAGTATATACTGACTGTGACTATAATAAATAGTATATACTGACTGTGACTATAATAAATTGTATATACTTACTGTGATAAATAGTATATACTAACTGTGACCATAATAAATAGTATATACTTACTGTGATAAATAGTATATACTGACTGTGACTATAATAAATAGTATATACTGACTGTGATAAATAGTATATACTGAGTTTGACTGTAATAAATAGTATACTGAGTTTGACTGTGATAAATAGTATATACTGACTGTGACTATAATAAATAGTATATACTGACTTTGATAAATAGTAAATATTAACTGTGACTGTGATAAATAGTATATACTGACTGTGACTATAATAAATAGTATATACTGACTGTGACTATAATAATTAGTATATACTGACAGTGATAAATAGTATTTACTGAGTGTGACTGTGATAAATAGTATATACTGAGTCTGATAAATAGTATATACTGACTGTGACTGTAATAAATAGTATATACTGAGTGTGACTGTAATAAATATTATATACTGAGTGTGACTGTAATAAATAGAATAAACTGACTGTGACTATAATAAATAGTATATACTGACTGTGATAAATAGTATACACTGAGTGAGACTGTAATAAATAGTATATACTGAGTTTGACTGTGATAAATAGTATATACTGACTGTGACTATAATAAATAGTATATACTGACTGTGATAAATAGTATATACTGAGTGAGACTGTAATAAATACTATCTACTGACTGTGACTATAATAAATAGTATATACTGACTGTGACTATAATAAGTTTTATATACTGACTGTGATAAATAGTATATACTGACTGTGACTATAATAAATAGTATATACTGACTGTGATAAATAGTATATACTGACTGTGACTGTAATATATAGTATATACTGAGTTTGACCATGATAAATAGTATATACTGAGTGTGACTATAAAAAATAGTATATACTGACTGTGATAAATAGTATATACTGACTGTGACTGTAATAATTAGTATATACTGAGTGTGACTATAAAAAATAGTATATACTGATTGTGATAACTAGTATATACTGAGTGAGACTGAAATAAATAGTATATACTGAGTTTGACTGTCATAAATAGTATATACTGACTGTGACTGTAATATATAGTATATACTGACTGTGACTATAATAAATAGTATATACTGACTGTGACTATGATAAATTGTATATACTGACTGTGATAAATAGTATTTACTAACTGTGACTATAATAAATAGTATATACTGACTGTGATAAATAGTATATACTGACTGTGACTATAATAAATATTATATACTGACTGTGATAAATACTATATACTGGATGTGACTGTAATAAATAATATATACTGAGTTTGACTGTGATAAATAGTATATGCTGAGTGTGACTAGAATAAATAGTATATACTGACTGTGATAAATAGTAAATACTGACTGTGACTGTAATAAATAGTATATACTGAGTGTGACTATAAAAAATAGTATATACTGATTGTGATAACTAGTATATACTGAGTGAGACTGAAATAAATAGTATATACTGAGTTTGACTGTCATAAATAGTATATACTGACTGTGACTGTAATATATAGTATATACTGACTGTGACTATAATAAATAGTATATACTGACTGTGACTATGATAAATTGTATATACTGACTGTGATAAATAGTATTTACTAACTGTGACTATAATAAATAGTATATACTGACTGTGATAAATAGTATATACTGACTGTGACTATAATAAATATTATATACTGACTGTGATAAATACTATATACTGGATGTGACTGTAATAAATAATATATACTGAGTTTGACTGTGATAAATAGTATATGCTGAGTGTGACTATAATAAATAGTATATACTGACTGTGATAAATAGTAAATACTGACTGTGACTGTAATAAATAGTATATACTGACTGTGACTATAATAAATAGTATATACTGACTGTGATAAATAGTATATACTGACTGTGACTGTAATAAATAGTATATACTGACTGTTACTATAATATATAGTATATACTGACTTTGATAAATATTATATACTGAGTGTGACTGTAATAAATAGTATATACTGAGTTTGACTGTGATAAATAGTGTATACTGACTGTGACTATAATAAACAGTATATACTGACTGTGACTATAATAAATAGTATATACTGACTGTTATAAATAATATATAGTGACTGTGACTGTAATAAATAGTATATACTGACTGTGACTATAATAAATAGTATATACTGACTGTGACTGTAATAAATAGTATATACTGACTGTTACTATAATATATAGTGTATACTGACTTTGATAAATAGTATATACTGAGTGTGACTGTAATAAATAGTATATACTGAGTTTGATTGTGATAAATAGTATATACTGACTGTGACTATAATAAATTATATATACTTACTGTGATAAATAGTATATACTAACTGTGACTATAATAAATAGTATATACTTACTGTGATAAATAGTATATACTGACTGTGACTATAATAAATAGTATATACTGACTGTGATAAATAGTATATACTGAGTTTGACTGTAATAAATAGTATACTGAGTTTGACTGTGATAAATAGTATATACTGACTGTGACTATAATAAATAGTATATACTGACTGTGATAAATAGTATATACTGACTGTGACTGTAATAAATAGTATATACCGACTGTGACTATAATAAATAGTATATACTGACTGATAAATAGAATATACTGAGTTTGACTGTGATAAATAGTATATACTGAGTTTAACTGTGATAAATAATATATATTGAGTCTGATAGTATATACTGACTGTGACTGTAATAAATACTATATACTGAGTGTGACTGTAATAAATAGTATATACTGAGTGTGACTGTAATAAATAGTATATACTGACTGTGACTATAATAAATAATATATACTGACTGTGATAAATAGTATATACTGAATGTGACTGTAATATATAGTATATACTGAGTGTGACTATAATAAATAGTTTATACTGACTGTGATAAATAGTATATACTGAGTGTGACTATAATAAATAGTATATACTGAGTTTGACTGTGATAAATAGTGTATACTGACTGTGACTATAATAAACAGTGTATACTGACTGTGACTATAATAAATAGTATAAACTGACTGTTATAAATAATATATAGTGACTGTGACTGTAATAAATAGTATATACTGACTGTGACTATAAAAAATAGTATATACTGACTGTGACTATAATAAATAATATATACTGACTGGGATCAATAGTATATACTGAGTGTGACTGTAGTAATAGTATATACTGAGTTTGACTGTGATAAATAGTATATACTGACTGTGACTCTAATAAATAGTATATACCAACTGTGACTATAATAAATAGTATATACTGACTAATAAATAGTATATACTGAGTGTGACTGTGATAAATACTATATACTGAGTTTTACTGTCATAAATAGTATATACTGAGTTTGACTGTGATAAATAGTATATACTGACTGTGACTGTAACAAATACTATATACTGAGTTTGACTGTAATAAATAGTATATACTGAGTCTGATAAATAGTATATACTGACTGTGACTGTAATAAATACTATATACTGAGTGTGACTGTAATAAATAGTATATACTGAGTGTGACTGTAATAAATAGAATAAACTGACTGTGACTATAATAAATAGTATATACTGACTGTGATAAATAGTATACACTGAGTGAGACTGTAATAAATAGTATATACTGATTTTGACTGTGATACTGACTATGACTGTAATAAATAGTACATACCGACTGTGACTATAATAAATAGTATATACTGACTAATAAATAGTATATACTGGGTGTGACTGTGATAAATAGTATATACTGAGTTTGACTGTGATCAATAGTTTATACTGAGTGTGACTATAATAAATAGTATATACTGACTATGTTAAATAGTATGTTCTGAGTGAGACTGTAATAAAAAGTATATACTGAGTTTGACTGTGATAAATAGTATATACTGACTGTGACTGTAATAAATAGTATATACTGACTGTGACTATAATAAATAGTATATACTGACTGTGACTATAATAAATTGTATATACTTACTGTGATAAATAGTATATACTAACTGTGACCATAATAAATAGTATATACTTACTGTGATAAATAGTATATACTGACTGTGACTATAATAAATAGTATATACTGACTGTGATAAATAGTATATACTGAGTTTGACTGTAATAAATAGTATGCTTAGTTTGACTGTGATAAATAGTATATACTGACTGTGACTATAATAAATAGTATATACTGACTTTGATAAATAGTAAATATTAACTGTGACTGTGATAAATAGTATATACTGACTGTGACTATAATAAATAGTATATACTGACTGTGACTATAATAATTAGTATATACTGACAGTGATAAATAGTATTTACTGAGTGTGACTGTGATAAATAGTATATACTGAGTCTGATAAATAGTATATACTGACTGTTACTGTAATAAATAGTATATACTGAGTGTGACTGTAATAAATATTATATACTGAGTGTGACTGTAATAAATAGAATAAACTGACTGTGACTATAATAAATAGTATATACTGACTGTGATAAATAGTATACACTGAGTGAGACTGTAATAAATAGTATATACTGAGTTTGACTGTGATAAATAGTATATACTGACTATGACTGTAATAAATAGTACATACCTACTGTGACTATAATAAATAGTATATACTGAGTGTGATAAATAGTATATACTGGGTGTGACTGTGATAAATAGTATATACTGAGTGTGACTGTAATAAATACTATATACTGAGTTTGAGTGTAAAAAATAGTATATACTGAGTGTGACTGTAAAAATAGTATATACTGACTGTGACTATAATAAATAGTATATACTGACTGTGATAAATAGTTTATACAGAGTGAGACTGTAATAAATAGTATATACTGAGGTTGACTGTGATAAATAGTATATACTGACTGTGACTATAATAAATAGTATATACTGACTGTGATAAATAGTATATACTGAGTGAGACTGTAATAAATACTATCTACTGACTGTGACTATAATAAATAGTATATACTGACTGTGACTATAATAAGTTTTATATACTGACTGTGATAAATAGTATATACTGACTGTGACTATAATAAATAGTATATACTGACTGTGATAAATAGTATATACTGACTGTGACTGTAATATATAGTATATACTGAGTTTGACCATGATAAATAGTATATACTGAGTGTGACTATAAAAAATAGTATATACTGACTGTGATAAATAGTATATACTGACTGTGACTGTAATAAATAGTATATACTGAGTGTGACTATAAAAAATAGTATATACTGATTGTGATAACTAGTATATACTGAGTGAGACTGAAATAAATAGTATATACTGAGTTTGACTGTCATAAATAGTATATACTGACTGTGACTGTAATAAATAGTATATACTGACTGTGACTATAATAAATAGTATATACTGACTGTGACTATGATAAATTGTATATACTGACTGTGATAAATAGTATTTACTAACTGTGACTATAATAAATAGTATATACTGACTGTGATAAATAGTATATACTGACTGTGACTATAATAAATATTATATACTGACTGTGATAAATACTATATACTGGATGTGACTGTAATAAATAATATATACTGAGTTTGACTGTGATAAATAGTATATGCTGAGTGTGACTATAATAAATAGTATATACTGACTGTGATAAATAGTAAATACTGACTGTGACTGTAATAAATAGTATATACTGACTGTGACTATAATAAATAGTATATACTGACTGTGATAAATAGTATATACTGACTGTGACTGTAATAAATAGTATATACTGACTGTTACTATAATATATAGTATATACTGACTTTGATAAATATTATATACTGAGTGTGACTGTAATAAATAGTATATACTGAGTTTGACTGTGATAAATAGTGTATACTGACTGTGACTATAATAAACAGTATATACTGACTGTGACTATAATAAATAGTATATACTGACTGTTATAAATAATATATAGTGACTGTGACTGTAATAAATAGTATATACTGACTGTGACTATAATAAATAGTATATACTGACTGTGACTGTAATAAATAGTATATACTGACTGTTACTATAATATATAGTGTATACTGACTTTGATAAATAGTATATACTGAGTGTGACTGTAATAAATAGTATATACTGAGTTTGATTGTGATAAATAGTATATACTGAC
Source organism: Leptodactylus fuscus (assembly GCF_031893055.1). NCBI lineage: Eukaryota > Metazoa > Chordata > Amphibia > Anura > Leptodactylidae > Leptodactylus > Leptodactylus fuscus. The sequence continues at coordinate 7,144,776 of NC_134268.1, forward strand.
TGTGACTATAATAAATTATATATACTTACTGTGATAAATAGTATATACTAACTGTGACTATAATAAATAGTATACACTTACTGTGATAAATAGTATATACTGACTGTGACTATAATAAATAGTATATACTGACTGTGATAAATAGTATATACTGAGTTTGACTGTAATAAATAGTATACTGAGTTTGACTGTGATAAATAGTATATACTGACTGTGACTATAATAAATAGTATATACTGACTGTGATAAATAGTATATACTGACTGTGACTGTAATAAATAGTATATACCGACTGTGACTATAATAAATAGTATATACTGACTGATAAATAGAATATACTGAGTTTGACTGTGATAAATAGTATATACTGAGTTTAACTGTGATAAATAATATATATTGAGTCTGATAGTATATACTGACTGTGACTGTAATAAATACTATATACTGAGTGTGACTGTAATAAATAGTATATACTGAGTGTGACTGTAATAAATAGTATATACTGACTGTGACTATAATAAATAATATATACTGACTGTGATAAATAGTATATACTGAATGTGACTGTAATATATAGTATATACTGAGTGTGACTATAATAAATAGTATATACTGAGTTTGACTGTGATAAATAGTGTATACTGACTGTGACTATAATAAACAGTGTATACTGACTGTGACTATAATAAATAGTATAAACTGACTGTTATAAATAATATATAGTGACTGTGACTGTAATAAATAGTATATACTGACTGTGACTATAAAAAATAGTATATACTGACTGTGACTATAATAAATAATATATACTGACTGGGATCAATAGTATATACTGAGTGTGACTGTAGTAATAGTATATACTGAGTTTGACTGTGATAAATAGTATATACTGACTGTGACTCTAATAAATAGTATATACCAACTGTGACTATAATAAATAGTATATACTGACTAATAAATAGTATATACTGAGTGTGACTGTGATAAATACTATATACTGAGTTTTACTGTCATAAATAGTATATACTGAGTTTGACTGTGATAAATAGTATATACTGACTGTGACTGTAACAAATACTATATACTGAGTTTGACTGTAATAAATAGTATATACTGAGTCTGATAAATAGTATATACTGACTGTGACTGTAATAAATACTATATACTGAGTGTGACTGTAATAAATAGTATATACTGAGTGTGACTGTAATAAATAGAATAAACTGACTGTGACTATAATAAATAGTATATACTGACTGTGATAAATAGTATACACTGAGTGAGACTGTAATAAATAGTATATACTGATTTTGACTGTGATACTGACTATGACTGTAATAAATAGTACATACCGACTGTGACTATAATAAATAGTATATACTGACTAATAAATAGTATATACTGGGTGTGACTGTGATAAATAGTATATACTGAGTTTGACTGTGATCAATAGTTTATACTGAGTGTGACTATAATAAATAGTATATACTGACTATGTTAAATAGTATGTTCTGAGTGAGACTGTAATAAAAAGTATATACTGAGTTTGACTGTGATAAATAGTATATACTGACTGTGACTGTAATAAATAGTATATACTGACTGTGACTATAATAAATAGTATATACTGACTGTGACTATAATAAATTGTATATACTTACTGTGATAAATAGTATATACTAACTGTGACCATAATAAATAGTATATACTTACTGTGATAAATAGTATATACTGACTGTGACTATAATAAATAGTATATACTGACTTTGATAAATAGTAAATATTAACTGTGACTGTGATAAATAGTATATACTGACTGTGACTATAATAAATAGTATATACTGACTGTGACTATAATAATTAGTATATACTGACTGTGATAAATAGTATTTACTGAGTGTGACTGTGATAAATAGTATATACTGAGTCTGATAAATAGTATATACTGACTGTGACTGTAATGAATAGTATATACTGAGTGTGACTGTAATAAATATTATATACTGAGTGTGACTGTAATAAATAGAATAAACTGACTGTGACTATAATAAATAGTATATACTGACTGTGATAAATAGTATACACTGAGTGAGACTGTAGTAAATAGTATATACTGAGTTTGACTGTGATAAATAGTATATACTGACTATGACTGTAATAAATAGTACATACCTACTGTGACTATAATAAATAGTATATACTGAGTGTGATAAATAGTATATACTGGGTGTGACTGTGATAAATAGTATATACTGAGTGTGACTGTAATAAATACTATATACTGAGTTTGAGTGTAAAAAATAGTATATACTGAGTGTGACTGTAAAAAATAGTATATACTGACTGTGACTATAATAAATAGTATATACTGACTGTGATAAATAGTTTATACAGAGTGAGACTGTAATAAATAGTATATACTGACTGTGATAAATAGTATATACTGACTGTGACTATAATAAATTGTATATACTGACTGTGACTATAATAAGTTTTATATACTGACTGTGATAAATAGTATATACTGACTGTGACTATAATAAATAGTATATACTGACTGTGATAAATAGTATATACTGACTGTGACTGTAATATGTAGTATATACTGTGTTTGACCATGATAAATAGTATATACTGAGTGTGACTATAAAAAATAGTATATACTGACTGTGATAAATAGTATATACTGACTGTGACTGTAATAAATAGTATATACTGAGTGTGACTATAAAAAATAGTATATACTGATTGTGATAACTAGTATATACTGAGTGAGACTGAAATAAATAGTATATACTGAGTTTGACTGTCATAAATAGTATATACTGACTGTGACTGTAATATATAGTATATACTGACTGTGACTATAATAAATAGTATATACTGACTGTGACTATGATAAATTGTATATACTGACTGTGATAAATAGTATTTACTAACTGTGACTATAATAAATAGTATATACTGACTGTGATAAATAGTATATACTGACTGTGACTATAATAAATATTATATACTGACTGTGATAAATACTATATACTGGATGTGACTGTAATAAATAATATATACTGAGTTTGACTGTGATAAATAGTATATGCTGAGTGTGACTAGAATAAATAGTATATACTGACTGTGATAAATAGTAAATACTGACTGTGACTGTAATAAATAGTATATACTGAGTGTGACTATAAAAAATAGTATATACTGATTGTGATAACTAGTATATACTGAGTGAGACTGAAATAAATAGTATATACTGAGTTTGACTGTCATAAATAGTATATACTGACTGTGACTGTAATATATAGTATATACTGACTGTGACTATAATAAATAGTATATACTGACTGTGACTATGATAAATTGTATATACTGACTGTGATAAATAGTATTTACTAACTGTGACTATAATAAATAGTATATACTGACTGTGATAAATAGTATATACTGACTGTGACTATAATAAATATTATATACTGACTGTGATAAATACTATATACTGGATGTGACTGTAATAAATAATATATACTGAGTTTGACTGTGATAAATAGTATATGCTGAGTGTGACTATAATAAATAGTATATACTGACTGTGATAAATAGTAAATACTGACTGTGACTGTAATAAATAGTATATACTGACTGTGACTATAATAAATAGTATATACTGACTGTGATAAATAGTATATACTGACTGTGACTGTAATAAATAGTATATACTGACTGTTACTATAATATATAGTATATACTGACTTTGATAAATATTATATACTGAGTGTGACTGTAATAAATAGTATATACTGAGTTTGACTGTGATAAATAGTGTATACTGACTGTGACTATAATAAACAGTATATACTGACTGTGACTATAATAAATAGTATATACTGACTGTTATAAATAATATATAGTGACTGTGACTGTAATAAATAGTATATACTGACTGTGACTATAATAAATAGTATATACTGACTGTGACTGTAATAAATAGTATATACTGACTGTTACTATAATATATAGTGTATACTGACTTTGATAAATAGTATATACTGAGTGTGACTGTAATAAATAGTATATACTGAGTTTGATTGTGATAAATAGTATATACTGACTGTGACTATAATAAATTATATATACTTACTGTGATAAATAGTATATACTAACTGTGACTATAATAAATAGTATATACTTACTGTGATAAATAGTATATACTGACTGTGACTATAATAAATAGTATATACTGACTGTGATAAATAGTATATACTGAGTTTGACTGTAATAAATAGTATACTGAGTTTGACTGTGATAAATAGTATATACTGACTGTGACTATAATAAATAGTATATACTGACTGTGATAAATAGTATATACTGACTGTGACTGTAATAAATAGTATATACCGACTGTGACTATAATAAATAGTATATACTGACTGATAAATAGAATATACTGAGTTTGACTGTGATAAATAGTATATACTGAGTTTAACTGTGATAAATAATATATATTGAGTCTGATAGTATATACTGACTGTGACTGTAATAAATACTATATACTGAGTGTGACTGTAATAAATAGTATATACTGAGTGTGACTGTAATAAATAGTATATACTGACTGTGACTATAATAAATAATATATACTGACTGTGATAAATAGTATATACTGAATGTGACTGTAATATATAGTATATACTGAGTGTGACTATAATAAATAGTTTATACTGACTGTGATAAATAGTATATACTGAGTGTGACTATAATAAATAGTATATACTGAGTTTGACTGTGATAAATAGTGTATACTGACTGTGACTATAATAAACAGTGTATACTGACTGTGACTATAATAAATAGTATAAACTGACTGTTATAAATAATATATAGTGACTGTGACTGTAATAAATAGTATATACTGACTGTGACTATAAAAAATAGTATATACTGACTGTGACTATAATAAATAATATATACTGACTGGGATCAATAGTATATACTGAGTGTGACTGTAGTAATAGAATATACTGAGTTTGACTGTGATAAATAGTATATACTGACTGTGACTCTAATAAATAGTATATACCAACTGTGACTATAATAAATAGTATATACTGACTAATAAATAGTATATACTGAGTGTGACTGTGATAAATACTATATACTGAGTTTTACTGTCATAAATAGTATATACTGAGTTTGACTGTGATAAATAGTATATACTGACTGTGACTGTAACAAATACTATATACTGAGTTTGACTGTAATAAATAGTATATACTGAGTCTGATAAATAGTATATACTGACTGTGACTGTAATAAATACTATATACTGAGTGTGACTGTAATAAATAGTATATACTGAGTGTGACTGTAATAAATAGAATAAACTGACTGTGACTATAATAAATAGTATATACTGACTGTGATAAATAGTATACACTGAGTGAGACTGTAATAAATAGTATATACTGATTTTGACTGTGATACTGACTATGACTGTAATAAATAGTACATACCGACTGTGACTATAATAAATAGTATATACTGACTAATAAATAGTATATACTGGGTGTGACTGTGATAAATAGTATATACTGAGTTTGACTGTGATCAATAGTTTATACTGAGTGTGACTATAATAAATAGTATATACTGACTATGTTAAATAGTATGTTCTGAGTGAGACTGTAATAAAAAGTATATACTGAGTTTGACTGTGATAAATAGTATATACTGACTGTGACTGTAATAAATAGTATATACTGACTGTGACTATAATAAATAGTATATACTGACTGTGACTATAATAAATTGTATATACTTACTGTGATAAATAGTATATACTAACTGTGACCATAATAAATAGTATATACTTACTGTGATAAATAGTATATACTGACTGTGACTATAATAAATAGTATATACTGACTGTGATAAATAGTATATACTGAGTTTGACTGTAATAAATAGTATGCTTAGTTTGACTGTGATAAATAGTATATACTGACTGTGACTATAATAAATAGTATATACTGACTTTGATAAATAGTAAATATTAACTGTGACTGTGATAAATAGTATATACTGACTGTGACTATAATAAATAGTATATACTGACTGTGACTATAATAATTAGTATATACTGACAGTGATAAATAGTATTTACTGAGTGTGACTGTGATAAATAGTATATACTGAGTCTGATAAATAGTATATACTGACTGTTACTGTAATAAATAGTATATACTGAGTGTGACTGTAATAAATATTATATACTGAGTGTGACTGTAATAAATAGAATAAACTGACTGTGACTATAATAAATAGTATATACTGACTGTGATAAATAGTATACACTGAGTGAGACTGTAATAAATAGTATATACTGAGTTTGACTGTGATAAATAGTATATACTGACTATGACTGTAATAAATAGTACATACCTACTGTGACTATAATAAATAGTATATACTGAGTGTGATAAATAGTATATACTGGGTGTGACTGTGATAAATAGTATATACTGAGTGTGACTGTAATAAATACTATATACTGAGTTTGAGTGTAAAAAATAGTATATACTGAGTGTGACTGTAAAAATAGTATATACTGACTGTGACTATAATAAATAGTATATACTGACTGTGATAAATAGTTTATACAGAGTGAGACTGTAATAAATAGTATATACTGAGGTTGACTGTGATAAATAGTATATACTGACTGTGACTATAATAAATAGTATATACTGACTGTGATAAATAGTATATACTGAGTGAGACTGTAATAAATACTATCTACTGACTGTGACTATAATAAGTTTTATATACTGACTGTGATAAATAGTATATACTGACTGTGACTATAATAAATAGTATATACTGACTGTGATAAATAGTATATACTGACTGTGACTGTAATATATAGTATATACTGAGTTTGACCATGATAAATAGTATATACTGAGTGTGACTATAAAAAATAGTATATACTGACTGTGATAAATAGTATATACTGACTGTGACTGTAATAAATAGTATATACTGAGTGTGACTATAAAAAATAGTATATACTGATTGTGATAACTAGTATATACTGAGTGAGACTGAAATAAATAGTATATACTGAGTTTGACTGTCATAAATAGTATATACTGACTGTGACTGTAATAAATAGTATATACTGACTGTGACTATAATAAATAGTATATACTGACTGTGACTATGATAAATTGTATATACTGACTGTGATAAATAGTATTTACTAACTGTGACTATAATAAATAGTATATACTGACTGTGATAAATAGTATATACTGACTGTGACTATAATAAATATTATATACTGACTGTGATAAATACTATATACTGGATGTGACTGTAATAAATAATATATACTGAGTTTGACTGTGATAAATAGTATATGCTGAGTGTGACTATAATAAATAGTATATACTGACTGTGATAAATAGTAAATACTGACTGTGACTGTAATAAATAGTATATACTGACTGTGACTATAATAAATAGTATATACTGACTGTGATAAATAGTATATACTGACTGTGACTGTAATAAATAGTATATACTGACTGTTACTATAATATATAGTATATACTGACTTTGATAAATATTATATACTGAGTGTGACTGTAATAAATAGTATATACTGAGTTTGACTGTGATAAATAGTGTATACTGACTGTGACTATAATAAACAGTATATACTGACTGTGACTATAATAAATAGTATATACTGACTGTTATAAATAATATATAGTGACTGTGACTGTAATAAATAGTATATACTGACTGTGACTATAATAAATAGTATATACTGACTGTGACTGTAATAAATAGTATATACTGACTGTTACTATAATATATAGTGTATACTGACTTTGATAAATAGTATATACTGAGTGTGACTGTAATAAATAGTATATACTGAGTTTGATTGTGATAAATAGTATATACTGACTGTGACTATAATAAATTATATATACTTACTGTGATAAATAGTATATACTAACTGTGACTATAATAAATAGTATACACTTACTGTGATAAATAGTATATACTGACTGTGACTATAATAAATAGTATATACTGACTGTGATAAATGGTATATACTGAGTTTGACTGTAATAAATAGTATACTGAGTTTGACTGTGATAAATAGTATATACTGACTGTGACTATAATAAATAGTATATACTGACTGTGATAAATAGTATATACTGACTGTGACTGTAATAAATAGTATATACCGACTGTGACTATAATAAATAGTATATACTGACTGATAAATAGAATATACTGAGTTTGACTGTGATAAATAGTATATACTGAGTTTAACTGTGATAAATAATATATATTGAGTCTGATAGTATATACTGACTGTGACTGTAATAAATACTATATACTGAGTGTGACTGTAATAAATAGTATATACTGAGTGTGACTGTAATAAATAGTATATACTGACTGTGACTATAATAAATAATATATACTGACTGTGATAAATAGTATATACTGAATGTGACTGTAATATATAGTATATACTGAGTGTGACTATAATAAATAGTATATACTGAGTTTGACTGTGATAAATAGTGTATACTGACTGTGACTATAATAAACAGTGTATACTGACTGTGACTATAATAAATAGTATAAACTGACTGTTATAAATAATATATAGTGACTGTGACTGTAATAAATAGTATATACTGACTGTGACTATAAAAAATAGTATATACTGACTGTGACTATAATAAATAATATATACTGACTGGGATCAATAGTATATACTGAGTGTGACTGTAGTAATAGTATATACTGAGTTTGACTGTGATAAATAGTATATACTGACTGTGACTCTAATAAATAGTATATACCAACTGTGACTATAATAAATAGTATATACTGACTAATAAATAGTATATACTGAGTGTGACTGTGATAAATACTATATACTGAGTTTTACTGTCATAAATAGTATATACTGACTGTGACTATAATAAATAGTATATACTGACTGTGATAAATAGTATATACTGACTGTGACTATAATAAGTTTTATATACTGACTGTGATAAATAGTATATACTGACTGTGACTATAATAAATAGTATATACTGACTGTGATAAATAGTATATACTGACTGTGACTGTAATATATAGTATATACTGAGTTTGACCATGATAAATAGTATATACTGAGTGTGACTATAAAAAATAGTATATACTGACTGTGATAAATAGTATATACTGACTGTGACTGTAATAAATAGTATATACTGAGTGTGACTATAAAAAATAGTATATACTGATTGTGATAACTAGTATATACTGAGTGAGACTGAAATAAATAGTATATACTGAGTTTGACTGTCATAAATAGTATATACTGACTGTGACTGTAATAAATAGTATATACTGACTGTGACTATAATAAATAGTATATACTGACTGTGACTATGATAAATTGTATATACTGACTGTGATAAATAGTATTTACTAACTGTGACTATAATAAATAGTATATACTGACTGTGATAAATAGTATATACTGACTGTGACTATAATAAATATTATATACTGACTGTGATAAATACTATATACTGGATGTGACTGTAATAAATAATATATACTGAGTTTGACTGTGATAAATAGTATATGCTGAGTGTGACTATAATAAATAGTATATACTGACTGTGATAAATAGTAAATACTGACTGTGACTGTAATAAATAGTATATACTGACTGTGACTATAATAAATAGTATATACTGACTGTGATAAATAGTATATACTGACTGTGACTGTAATAAATAGTATATACTGACTGTTACTATAATATATAGTATATACTGACTTTGATAAATATTATATACTGAGTGTGACTGTAATAAATAGTATATACTGAGTTTGACTGTGATAAATAGTGTATACTGACTGTGACTATAATAAACAGTATATACTGACTGTGACTATAATAAATAGTATATACTGACTGTTATAAATAATATATAGTGACTGTGACTGTAATAAATAGTATATACTGACTGTGACTATAATAAATAGTATATACTGACTGTGACTGTAATAAATAGTATATACTGACTGTTACTATAATATATAGTGTATACTGACTTTGATAAATAGTATATACTGAGTGTGACTGTAATAAATAGTATATACTGAGTTTGATTGTGATAAATAGTATATACTGACTGTGACTATAATAAATTATATATACTTACTGTGATAAATAGTATATACTAACTGTGACTATAATAAATAGTATACACTTACTGTGATAAATAGTATATACTGACTGTGACTATAATAAATAGTATATACTGACTGTGATAAATGGTATATACTGAGTTTGACTGTAATAAATAGTATACTGAGTTTGACTGTGATAAATAGTATATACTGACTGTGACTATAATAAATAGTATATACTGACTGTGATAAATAGTATATACTGACTGTGACTGTAATAAATAGTATATACCGACTGTGACTATAATAAATAGTATATACTGACTGATAAATAGAATATACTGAGTTTGACTGTGATAAATAGTATATACTGAGTTTAACTGTGATAAATAATATATATTGAGTCTGATAGTATATACTGACTGTGACTGTAATAAATACTATATACTGAGTGTGACTGTAATAAATAGTATATACTGAGTGTGACTGTAATAAATAGTATATACTGACTGTGACTATAATAAATAATATATACTGACTGTGATAAATAGTATATACTGAATGTGACTGTAATATATAGTATATACTGAGTGTGACTATAATAAATAGTATATACTGAGTTTGACTGTGATAAATAGTGTATACTGACTGTGACTATAATAAACAGTGTATACTGACTGTGACTATAATAAATAGTATAAACTGACTGTTATAAATAATATATAGTGACTGTGACTGTAATAAATAGTATATACTGACTGTGACTATAAAAAATAGTATATACTGACTGTGACTATAATAAATAATATATACTGACTGGGATCAATAGTATATACTGAGTGTGACTGTAGTAATAGTATATACTGAGTTTGACTGTGATAAATAGTATATACTGACTGTGACTCTAATAAATAGTATATACCAACTGTGACTATAATAAATAGTATATACTGACTAATAAATAGTATATACTGAGTGTGACTGTGATAAATACTATATACTGAGTTTTACTGTCATAAATAGTATATACTGAGTTTGACTGTGATAAATAGTATATACTGACTGTGACTGTAACAAATACTATATACTGAGTTTGACTGTAATAAATAGTATATACTGAGTCTGATAAATAGTATATACTGACTGTGACTGTAATAAATACTATATACTGAGTGTGACTGTAATAAATAGTATATACTGAGTGTGACTGTAATAAATAGAATAAACTGACTGTGACTATAATAAATAGTATATACTGACTGTGATAAATAGTATACACTGAGTGAGACTGTAATAAATAGTATATACTGATTTTGACTGTGATACTGACTATGACTGTAATAAATAGTACATACCGACTGTGACTATAATAAATAGTATATACTGACTAATAAATAGTATATACTGGGTGTGACTGTGATAAATAGTATATACTGAGTTTGACTGTGATCAATAGTTTATACTGAGTGTGACTATAATAAATAGTATATACTGACTATGTTAAATAGTATGTTCTGAGTGAGACTGTAATAAAAAGTATATACTGAGTTTGACTGTGATAAATAGTATATACTGACTGTGACTGTAATAAATAGTATATACTGACTGTGACTATAATAAATAGTATATACTGACTGTGACTATAATAAATTGTATATACTTACTGTGATAAATAGTATATACTAACTGTGACCATAATAAATAGTATATACTTACTGTGATAAATAGTATATACTGACTGTGACTATAATAAATAGTATATACTGAGTTTGACTGTAATAAATAGTATGCTTAGTTTGACTGTGATAAATAGTATATACTGACTGTGACTATAATAAATAGTATATACTGACTTTGATAAATAGTAAATATTAACTGTGACTGTGATAAATAGTATATACTGACTGTGACTATAATAAATAGTATATACTGACTGTGACTATAATAATTAGTATATACTGACAGTGATAAATAGTATTTACTGAGTGTGACTGTGATAAATAGTATATACTGAGTCTGATAAATAGTATATACTGACTGTTACTGTAATAAATAGTATATACTGAGTGTGACTGTAATAAATATTATATACTGAGTGTGACTGTAATAAATAGAATAAACTGACTGTGACTATAATAAATAGTATATACTGACTGTGATAAATAGTATACACTGAGTGAGACTGTAATAAATAGTATATACTGAGTTTGACTGTGATAAATAGTATATACTGACTATGACTGTAATAAATAGTACATACCTACTGTGACTATAATAAATAGTATATACTGAGTGTGATAAATAGTATATACTGGGTGTGACTGTGATAAATAGTATATACTGAGTGTGACTGTAATAAATACTATATACTGAGTTTGAGTGTAAAAAATAGTATATACTGAGTGTGACTGTAAAAATAGTATATACTGACTGTGACTATAATAAATAGTATATACTGACTGTGATAAATAGTTTATACAGAGTGAGACTGTAATAAATAGTATATACTGAGGTTGACTGTGATAAATAGTATATACTGACTGTGACTATAATAAATAGTATATACTGACTGTGATAAATAGTATATACTGAGTGAGACTGTAATAAATACTATCTACTGACTGTGACTATAATAAATAGTATATACTGACTGTGACTATAATAAGTTTTATATACTGACTGTGATAAATAGTATATACTGACTGTGACTATAATAAATAGTATATACTGACTGTGATAAATAGTATATACTGACTGTGACTGTAATATATAGTATATACTGAGTTTGACCATGATAAATAGTATATACTGAGTGTGACTATAAAAAATAGTATATACTGACTGTGATAAATAGTATATACTGACTGTGACTGTAATAAATAGTATATACTGAGTGTGACTATAAAAAATAGTATATACTGATTGTGATAACTAGTATATACTGAGTGAGACTGAAATAAATAGTATATACTGAGTTTGACTGTCATAAATAGTATATACTGACTGTGACTGTAATAAATAGTATATACTGACTGTGACTATAATAAATAGTATATACTGACTGTGACTATGATAAATTGTATATACTGACTGTGATAAATAGTATTTACTAACTGTGACTATAATAAATAGTATATACTGACTGTGATAAATAGTATATACTGACTGTGACTATAATAAATATTATATACTGACTGTGATAAATACTATATACTGGATGTGACTGTAATAAATAATATATACTGAGTTTGACTGTGATAAATAGTATATGCTGAGTGTGACTATAATAAATAGTATATACTGACTGTGATAAATAGTAAATACTGACTGTGACTGTAATAAATAGTATATACTGACTGTGACTATAATAAATAGTATATACTGACTGTGATAAATAGTATATACTGACTGTGACTGTAATAAATAGTATATACTGACTGTTACTATAATATATAGTATATACTGACTTTGATAAATATTATATACTGAGTGTGACTGTAATAAATAGTATATACTGAGTTTGACTGTGATAAATAGTGTATACTGACTGTGACTATAATAAACAGTATATACTGACTGTGACTATAATAAATAGTATATACTGACTGTGATAAATAGTATATACTGACTGTGACTGTAATAAATAGTATATACTGACTGTTACTATAATATATAGTATATACTGACTTTGATAAATATTATATACTGAGTGTGACTGTAATAAATAGTATATACTGAGTTTGACTGTGATAAATAGTGTATACTGACTGTGACTGTAATAAATAGTATATACTGACTGTGACTATAATAAATAGTATATACTGACTGTGACTGTAATAAATAGTATATACTGACTGTTACTATAATATATAGTGTATACTGACTTTGATAAATAGTATATACTGAGTGTGACTGTAATAAATAGTATATACTGAGTTTGATTGTGATAAATAGTATATACTGACTGTGACTATAATAAATTATATATACTTACTGTGATAAATAGTATATACTAACTGTGACTATAATAAATAGTATACACTTACTGTGATAAATAGTATATACTGACTGTGACTATAATAAATAGTATATACTGACTGTGATAAATAGTATATACTGAGTTTGACTGTAATAAATAGTATACTGAGTTTGACTGTGATAAATAGTATATACTGACTGTGACTATAATAAATAGTATATACTGACTGTGATAAATAGTATATACTGACTGTGACTGTAATAAATAGTATATACCGACTGTGACTATAATAAATAGTATATCCTGACTGATAAATAGAATATACTGAGTTTGATTGTGATAAATAGTATATACTGAGTTTAACTGTGATAAATAATATATATTGAGTCTGATAGTATATACTGACTGTGACTGTAATAAATACTATATACTGAGTGTGACTGTAATAAATAGTATATACTAAGTGTGACTGTAATAAATAGTATATACTGACTGTGACTATAATAAATAATATATACTGACTGTGATAAATAGTATATACTGAATGTGACTGTAATATATAGTATATACTGAGTGTGACTATAATAAATAGTATATACTGAGTTTGACTGTGATAAATAGTGTATACTGACTGTGACTATAATAAACAGTGTATACTGACTGTGACTATAATAAATAGTATAAACTGACTGTTATAAATAATATATAGTGACTGTGACTGTAATAAATAGTATATACTGACTGTGACTATAAAAAATAGTATATACTGACTGTGACTATAATAAATAATATATACTGACTGGGATCAATAGTATATACTGAGTGTGACTGTAGTAATAGTATATACTGAGTTTGACTGTGATAAATAGTATATACTGACTGTGACTCTAATAAATAGTATATACCAACTGTGACTATAATAAATAGTATATACTGACTAATAAATAGTATATACTGAGTGTGACTGTGATAAATACTATATACTGAGTTTTACTGTCATAAATAGTATATACTGAGTTTGACTGTGATAAATAGTATATACTGACTGTGACTGTAACAAATACTATATACTGAGTTTGACTGTAATAAATAGTATATACTGAGTCTGATAAATAGTATATACTGACTGTGACTGTAATAAATACTATATACTGAGTGTGACTGTAATAAATAGTATATACTGAGTGTGACTGTAATAAATAGAATAAACTGACTGTGACTATAATAAATAGTATATACTGACTGTGATAAATAGTATACACTGAGTGAGACTGTAATAAATAGTATATACTGATTTTGACTGTGATACTGACTATGACTGTAATAAATAGTACATACCGACTGTGACTATAATAAATAGTATATACTGACTAATAAATAGTATATACTGGGTGTGACTGTGATAAATAGTATATACTGAGTTTGACTGTGATCAATAGTTTATACTGAGTGTGACTATAATAAATAGTATATACTGACTATGTTAAATAGTATGTTCTGAGTGAGACTGTAATAAAAAGTATATACTGAGTTTGACTGTGATAAATAGTATATACTGACTGTGACTGTAATAAATAGTATATACTGACTGTGACTATAATAAATAGTATATACTGACTGTGACTATAATAAATTGTATATACTTACTGTGATAAATAGTATATACTAACTGTGACCATAATAAATAGTATATACTTACTGTGATAAATAGTATATACTGACTGTGACTATAATAAATAGTATATACTGAGTTTGACTGTAATAAATAGTATGCTTAGTTTGACTGTGATAAATAGTATATACTGACTGTGACTATAATAAATAGTATATACTGACTTTGATAAATAGTAAATATTAACTGTGACTGTGATAAATAGTATATACTGACTGTGACTATAATAAATAGTATATACTGACTGTGACTATAATAATTAGTATATACTGACAGTGATAAATAGTATTTACTGAGTGTGACTGTGATAAATAGTATATACTGAGTCTGATAAATAGTATATACTGACTGTTACTGTAATAAATAGTATATACTGAGTGTGACTGTAATAAATATTATATACTGAGTGTGACTGTAATAAATAGAATAAACTGACTGTGACTATAATAAATAGTATATACTGACTGTGATAAATAGTATACACTGAGTGAGACTGTAATAAATAGTATATACTGAGTTTGACTGTGATAAATAGTATATACTGACTATGACTGTAATAAATAGTACATACCTACTGTGACTATAATAAATAGTATATACTGAGTGTGATAAATAGTATATACTGGGTGTGACTGTGATAAATAGTATATACTGAGTGTGACTGTAATAAATACTATATACTGAGTTTGAGTGTAAAAAATAGTATATACTGAGTGTGACTGTAAAAATAGTATATACTGACTGTGACTATAATAAATAGTATATACTGACTGTGATAAATAGTTTATACAGAGTGAGACTGTAATAAATAGTATATACTGAGGTTGACTGTGATAAATAGTATATACTGACTGTGACTATAATAAATAGTATATACTGACTGTGATAAATAGTATATACTGAGTGAGACTGTAATAAATACTATCTACTGACTGTGACTATAATAAATAGTATATACTGACTGTGACTATAATAAGTTTTATATACTGACTGTGATAAATAGTATATACTGACTGTGACTATAATAAATAGTATATACTGACTGTGATAAATAGTATATACTGACTGTGACTGTAATATATAGTATATACTGAGTTTGACCATGATAAATAGTATATACTGAGTGTGACTATAAAAAATAGTATATACTGACTGTGATAAATAGTATATACTGACTGTGACTGTAATAAATAGTATATACTGAGTGTGACTATAAAAAATAGTATATACTGATTGTGATAACTAGTATATACTGAGTGAGACTGAAATAAATAGTATATACTGAGTTTGACTGTCATAAATAGTATATACTGACTGTGACTGTAATAAATAGTATATACTGACTGTGACTATAATAAATAGTATATACTGACTGTGACTATGATAAATTGTATATACTGACTGTGATAAATAGTATTTACTAACTGTGACTATAATAAATAGTATATACTGACTGTGATAAATAGTATATACTGACTGTGACTATAATAAATATTATATACTGACTGTGATAAATACTATATACTGGATGTGACTGTAATAAATAATATATACTGAGTTTGACTGTGATAAATAGTATATGCTGAGTGTGACTATAATAAATAGTATATACTGACTGTGATAAATAGTAAATACTGACTGTGACTGTAATAAATAGTATATACTGACTGTGACTATAATAAATAGTATATACTGACTGTGATAAATAGTATATACTGACTGTGACTGTAATAAATAGTATATACTGACTGTTACTATAATATATAGTATATACTGACTTTGATAAATATTATATACTGAGTGTGACTGTAATAAATAGTATATACTGAGTTTGACTGTGATAAATAGTGTATACTGACTGTGACTATAATAAACAGTATATACTGACTGTGACTATAATAAATAGTATATACTGACTGTTATAAATAATATATAGTGACTGTGACTGTAATAAATAGTATATACTGACTGTGACTATAATAAATAGTATATACTGACTGTGACTGTAATAAATAGTATATACTGACTGTTACTATAATATATAGTGTATACTGACTTTGATAAATAGTATATACTGAGTGTGACTGTAATAAATAGTATATACTGAGTTTGATTGTGATAAATAGTATATACTGACTGTGACTATAATAAATTATATATACTTACTGTGATAAATAGTATATACTAACTGTGACTATAATAAATAGTATACACTTACTGTGATAAATAGTATATACTGACTGTGACTATAATAAATAGTATATACTGACTGTGATAAATAGTATATACTGAGTTTGACTGTAATAAATAGTATACTGAGTTTGACTGTGATAAATAGTATATACTGACTGTGACTATAATAAATAGTATATACTGACTGTGATAAATAGTATATACTGACTGTGACTGTAATAAATAGTATATACCGACTGTGACTATAATAAATAGTATATCCTGACTGATAAATAGAATATACTGAGTTTGATTGTGATAAATAGTATATACTGAGTTTAACTGTGATAAATAATATATATTGAGTCTGATAGTATATACTGACTGTGACTGTAATAAATACTATATACTGAGTGTGACTGTAATAAATAGTATATACTAAGTGTGACTGTAATAAATAGTATATACTGACTGTGACTATAATAAATAATATATACTGACTGTGATAAATAGTATATACTGAATGTGACTGTAATATATAGTATATACTGAGTGTGACTATAATAAATAGTATATACTGAGTTTGACTGTGATAAATAGTGTATACTGACTGTGACTATAATAAACAGTGTATACTGACTGTGACTATAATAAATAGTATAAACTGACTGTTATAAATAATATATAGTGACTGTGACTGTAATAAATAGTATATACTGACTGTGACTATAAAAAATAGTATATACTGACTGTGACTATAATAAATAATATATACTGACTGGGATCAATAGTATATACTGAGTGTGACTGTAGTAATAGTATATACTGAGTTTGACTGTGATAAATAGTATATACTGACTGTGACTCTAATAAATAGTATATACCAACTGTGACTATAATAAATAGTATATACTGACTAATAAATAGTATATACTGAGTGTGACTGTGATAAATACTATATACTGAGTTTTACTGTCATAAATAGTATATACTGAGTTTGACTGTGATAAATAGTATATACTGACTGTGACTGTAACAAATACTATATACTGAGTTTGACTGTAATAAATAGTATATACTGAGTCTGATAAATAGTATATACTGACTGTGACTGTAATAAATACTATATACTGAGTGTGACTGTAATAAATAGTATATACTGAGTGTGACTGTAATAAATAGAATAAACTGACTGTGACTATAATAAATAGTATATACTGACTGTGATAAATAGTATACACTGAGTGAGACTGTAATAAATAGTATATACTGATTTTGACTGTGATACTGACTATGACTGTAATAAATAGTACATACCGACTGTGACTATAATAAATAGTATATACTGACTAATAAATAGTATATACTGGGTGTGACTGTGATAAATAGTATATACTGAGTTTGACTGTGATCAATAGTTTATACTGAGTGTGACTATAATAAATAGTATATACTGACTATGTTAAATAGTATGTTCTGAGTGAGACTGTAATAAAAAGTATATACTGAGTTTGACTGTGATAAATAGTATATACTGACTGTGACTATAATAAATAGTATATACTGACTGTGACTGTAATAAATAGTATATACTGACTGTGACTATAATAAATAGTATATACTGACTGTGACTATAATAAATTGTATATACTTACTGTGATAAATAGTATATACTAACTGTGACCATAATAAATAGTATATACTTACTGTGATAAATAGTATATACTGACTGTGACTATAATAAATAGTATATACTGACTTTGATAAATAGTAAATATTAACTGTGACTGTGATAAATAGTATATACTGACTGTGACTATAATAAATAGTATATACTGACTGTGACTATAATAATTAGTATATACTGACTGTGATAAATAGTATTTACTGAGTGTGACTGTGATAAATAGTATATACTGAGTCTGATAAATAGTATATACTGACTGTGACTGTAATAAATAGTATATACTGAGTGTGACTGTAATAAATATTATATACTGAGTGTGACTGTAATAAATAGAATAAACTGACTGTGACTATAATAAATAGTATATACTGACTGTGATAAATAGTATACACTGAGTGAGACTGTAGTAAATAGTATATACTGAGTTTGACTGTGATAAATAGTATATACTGACTATGACTGTAATAAATAGTACATACCTACTGTGACTATAATAAATAGTATATACTGAGTGTGATAAATAGTATATACTGGGTGTGACTGTGATAAATAGTATATACTGAGTGTGACTGTAATAAATACTATATACTGAGTTTGAGTGTAAAAAATAGTATATACTGAGTGTGACTGTAAAAAATAGTATATACTGACTGTGACTATAATAAATAGTATATACTGACTGTGATAAATAGTTTATACAGAGTGAGACTGTAATAAATAGTATATACTGACTGTGATAAATAGTATATACTGACTGTGACTATAATAAATTGTATATACTGACTGTGACTATAATAAGTTTTATATACTGACTGTGATAAATAGTATATACTGACTGTGACTATAATAAATAGTATATACTGACTGTGATAAATAGTATATACTGACTGTGACTGTAATATGTAGTATATACTGTGTTTGACCATGATAAATAGTATATACTGAGTGTGACTATAAAAAATAGTATATACTGACTGTGATAAATAGTATATACTGACTGTGACTGTAATAAATAGTATATACTGAGTGTGACTATAAAAAATAGTATATACTGATTGTGATAACTAGTATATACTGAGTGAGACTGAAATAAATAGTATATACTGAGTTTGACTGTCATAAATAGTATATACTGACTGTGACTGTAATAAATAGTATATACTGACTGTGACTATAATAAATAGTATATACTGACTGTGACTATAATAAATTGTATATACTGACTGTGATAAATAGTATTTACTAACTGTGACTATAATAAATAGTATATACTGACTGTGATAAATAGTATATACTGACTGTGACTATAATAAATATTATATACTGACTGTGATAAATACTATATACTGGATGTGACTGTAATAAATAATATATACTGAGTTTGACTGTGATAAATAGTATATGCTGAGTGTGACTATAATAAATAGTATATACTGACTGTGATAAATAGTAAATACTGACTGTGACTGTAATAAATAGTATATACTGACTGTGACTATAATAAATAGTATATACTGACTGTGACTATGATAAATTGTATATACTGACTGTGACAAATAGTATTTACTAACTGTGACTATAATAAATAGTATATACTGACTGTGATAAATAGTATATACTGACTGTGACTATAATAAGTATTATATACTGACTGTGATAAATACTATATACTGGATGTGACTGTATTAAATAATATATACTGAGTTTGACTGTGATAAATAGTATATGCTGAGTGTGACTATAATAAATAGTATATACTGACTGTGATAAATAGTAAATACTGACTGTGACTGTAATAAATAGTATATACTGACTGTGACTATAATAAATAGTATATACTGACTGTGATAAATAGTATATACTGACTGTGACTGTAATAAATAGTATATACTGACTGTTACTATAATATATAGTATATACTGACTTTGATAAATAGTATATACTGAGTGTGACTGTAATAAATAGTATATACTGAGTTTGACTGTGATAAATAGTGTATACTGACTGTGACTATAATAAACAGTATATACTGACTGTGACTATAATAAATAGTATATACTGACTGTTATAAATAATATATAGTGACTGTGACTGTAATAAATAGTATATACTGACTGTGACTATAATAAATAGTATATACTGACTGTGACTGTAATAAATAGTATATACTGACTGTTACTATAATATATAGTGTATACTGACTTTGATAAATAGTATATACTGAGTGTGACTGTAATAAATAGTATATACTGAGTTTGATTGTGATAAATAGTGTATACTGACTGTGACTATAATAAACAGTGTATACTGACTGTGACTATAATAAATAGTATATACTGACTGTTATAAATAATATATAGTGACTGTGACTGTAATAAATAGTATATACTGACTGTGAATATAAAAAATAGTATATACTGACTGTGGCTATATTAAATAATATATACTGACTGGGATCAATAGTATATATTGAGTGTGACTGTAGTAAATAGTATATACTGAGTTTGACTGTGATAAATAGTATATACTGACTGTGACTGTAATAAATATTATATACTTAGTTTGACTGTAATAAATAGTATATACTGAGTGTGACTGTAATAAATATTATATACTGACTGTGACTATAATAAATAGTATATACTGATTGTGATAAATAGTATATACTGAGTGAGACTGAAATAAATAGTATATATTGAGTTTCACTGTTATAAATAGTATATACTGGCTGTGACTGTAATAAATAGTATATACTGACTGTGACTATAATAAATAGTATATACTGACTGTGACTGTAATAAATAGTATATACTGACTGTTACTATAATATATAGTGTAAACTGACTTTGATAAATAGTATATACTGAGTGTGACTGTAATAAATAGTATATAATGAGTTTGACTGTAATAAATAGTGTTTACTGACTGTGACTATAATAAAAAGTGTATACTGACTGTGACTATAATAAATAGTATATACTGACTGTTATAAATAATATATAGTGACTGTGACTGTAATAAATAGTATATACTGACTGTGACTATAAAAAATAGTATATACTGACTGTGACTATAATAAATAATATATACTGACTGGGATCAATAGTATATACTGACTGTGACTGTAATAAATACTATATACTGAGTTTGACTGTAATAAATAGTATATACTGAGTGTGACTGTAATAAATATTATATACTGACTGTGACTATAATAAATAGTATATACTGATTGTGATAAATAGTATATACTGAGTGAGACTGAAATAAATAGTATATATTGAGTTTGACTGTTATAAATAGTATATACTCACTGTGACTGTAATAAATAGTATATACTGACTGTGACTATAATAAATAGTATATACTGACTGTGACTATAATAAATTGTAAATACTGACTGTGATAAATAGTAAATACTAACTGTGACTATAATAAATAGTGTATACTGACTGTGATAAATAGTATATACTGACTGTGACTATAATAAATAGTACATACTGACTGTGATAAATAGTATATACTGACTGTGACTGTAATAAATAGTATATACTGAGTTTGACTGTGATAAATAGTATATACTGAGTGTGACTATAATAAATATTATATACTGACTGTGATAAATAGTATATCCTGACTGTGACTGTAATAAATAGTATATACTGACTGTGATAAATAGTATATAATGACTGTGACTGTAATAAATAGTATATACTGACTGTTACTATAATATATAGTATATACTGACTTTGATAAATAGTATATACTGAGTGTGACTGTAATAAATAGTATATACTGAGTGTGACTGTAATAAATAGAATAAACTGACTGTGACTATAATAAATAGTATATACTGACTTTGATAAATAGTATATACTGAGTTTGACTGTGATAAATAGTATATACTGACTGTGACTGTAATAAATAGTATATACTGACTGTGACTATAATAAATAGTATATACTGACTGTGACTATAATAAATTGTATATACTTACTGTGATAAATAGTATATACTAAATGTGACCATAATAAATAGTATATACTTACTGTGATAAATAGTAGAGATGAGCGAACACTAAAATGTTCGAGGTTCGAAATTCGATTCGAACAGCCGCTCAATGTTCGTGTGTTCGAACGGGTTTCGAACCCCATTATAGTCTATGGGGAACAGATACTCGTTAAGGGGGAAACCCAAATCCGTGTCTGGAGGGTCACCAAGTCCACTATGACACCCCAGGAAATGATGCCAACACCTCTGGAATGACACTGGGACAGCAGGGGAAGCATGTCTGGGGGCATCTAACACACCAAAGACCCTCTATTACCCCAACATCACAGCCTAACAACTACACACTTTACACACTCAATACCACCTCTCTGACAGTAGGAAAACACCTTGAAACATGTGTATTTGGCACTTGCAGTGAGGAGAGCTTGTCACCAGCAGTGAATTTGGCCCTTGTAGTAAGTTGAGGTTGGCACCAACATTTGTTTTGAAAATCAGGGTGGATTGAGCCTCTAACCAGCAGAGTTTGGGCAAATTCATGGTGGAGGGAGCCTCTAAAAACCCCAGTTTGGGCAAATTCATGGTGGAGGGAGCCTCTAAAAACCCCAGTTTGGACCAATTCATGGTGGAGGGAGCCTCTAACCAGCCCAGTTTGGGCAAATTCATGGTGGAGGGAGCCTCTAACCAGCCCAGTTTGGACCAATTAATGGTGGAGGGAGCCTCTAACCAGCCCAGTTTGGACCAATTAATGGTGGAGGGAGCCTCTAACCAGCCCAGTTTGGACCAATTAATGGTGGAGGGAGCCTCTAACCAGCCCAGTCTGGACCAATTAATGGTGGAGGGAGCCTCTAAACAGCCAAGTTTGGACCAATTCATGGTGGAGGGAGCCTCTAAAAACCCCAGTTTGGACCAATTCATGGTGGAGGGAGCCTCTAACCAGCCCAGTTTGGACCAATTAATGGTGGAGGGAGCCTCTAACCAGCCCAGTTTGGACCAATTAATGGTGGAGGGAGCCTCTAACCACCCCAGTTTGGACCAATTCATGGTGGAGGGAGCCTCTAAACAGCCAAGTTTGGACCAATTCATGGTGGAGGGAGCCTCTAAAAACCCCAGTTTGGACCAATTCATGGTGGAGGGAGCCTCTAACCAGCCCAGTTTGGGCAAATTCATGGTGGAGGGAGCCTCTAAACCGCCCAGTTTGAGCAAATTCATGGTGGAGGGAGCCTCTAACCAGCCCAGTTTGGACCAATTAATGGTGGAGGGAGCCTCTAACCACCCCAGTTTGGACCAATTCATGGTGGAGGGAGCCTCTAAACAGCCAAGTTTGGACCAATTCATGGTGGAGGGAGCCTCTAAAAACCCCAGTTTGGACCAATTCATGGTGGAGGGAGCCTCTAAACAGCCCAGTTTGGGCAAATTCATGGTGGAGGGAGCCTCTAACCAGCCCAGTTTGGACCAATTAATGGTGGAGGGAGCCTCTAAACAGCCAAGTTTTGGGAAATTCATGGTGGAGGGAGCCTCTAACCAGCCCAGTTTGGACCAATTCATGGTGGAGGGAGCCTCTAAACAGCCCAGTTTGGGCAAATTCATGGTGGAGGGAGCCTCTAAAAAAACCAGTTTGGACCAATTCATGGTGGAGGGAGCCTCTAACCAGCCCAGTTTGGACCAATTAATGGTGGAGGGAGCCTCTAACCAGCCCAGTTTGGACCAATTAATGGTGGAGGGAGCCTCTAACCACCCCAGTTTGGACCAATTCATGGTGGAGGGAGCCTCTAAACAGCCAAGTTTGGACCAATTCATGGTGGAGGGAGCCTCTAAAAACCCCAGTTTGGACCAATTCATGGTGGAGGGAGCCTCTAAACAGCCCAGTTTGGGCAAATTCATGGTGGAGGGAGCCTCTAACCAGCCCAGTTTGGACCAATTAATGGTGGAGGGAGCCTCTAAACAGCCAAGTTTTGGGAAATTCATGGTGGAGGGAGCCTCTAACCAGCCCAGTTTGGACCAATTCATGGTGGAGGGAGCCTCTAAACAGCCCAGTTTGGGCAAATTCATGGTGGAGGGAGCCTCTAAGAAACCCAGTTTGGACCAATTCATGGTGGAGGGAGCCTCTAACCAGCCCAGTTTGGACCAATTAATGGTGGAGGGAGCCTCTAAACAGCCAAGTTTGGACCAATTCATGGTGGAGGGAGCCTCTAACCAGCCCAGTTTGGACCAATTAATGGTGGAGGGAGCCTCTAAACAGCCAAGTTTGGACCAATTCATGGTGGAGGGAGCCTCTAAAAACCCCAGTTTGGACCAATTCATGGTGGAGGGAGCCTCTAAACAGCCCAGTTTGGGCAAATTCATGGTGGAGGGAGCCTCTAACCAGCCCAGTTTTGACCAATTAATGGTGGAGGGAGCCTCTAAACAGCCAAGTTTTGGGAAATTCATGGTGGAGGGAGCCTCTAACCAGCCCAGTTTGGACCAATTCATGGTGGAGGGAGCCTCTAAACAGCCCAGTTTGGGCAAATTCATGGTGGAGGGAGCCTCTAAAAAACCCAGTTTGGACCAATTCATGGTGGAGGGAGCCTCTAACCAGCCCAGTTTGGACCAATTAATGGTGGAGGGAGCCTCTAAACAGCCCAGTTTGGGCAAATTCATGGTGGAGGGAGCCTCTAACCAGCCCAGTTTGGACCAATTAATGGTGGAGGGAGCCGCTAAACAGCCCAGTTTGGACCAATTCATGGTGGAGGGAGCCTCTAAAAACCCCAGTTTGGACCAATTCATGGTGGAGGGAGCCTCTAAAAAACCCAGTTTGGACCAATTCATGGTGGAGGGAGCCTCTAACCAGCCCAGTTTGGACCAATTAATGGTGGAGGGAGCCTCTAAACAGCCAAGTTTGGACCAATTCATGGTGGAGGGAGCCTCTAAACAGCCCAGTTTGGGCAAATTCATGGTGGAGGGAGCCTCTAACCAGCCCAGTTTGGACCAATTAATGGTGGAGGGAGCCGCTAAACAGCCCAGTTTGGACCAATTCATGGTGGAGGGAGCCTCTAAAAACCCCAGTTTGGACCAATTCATGGTGGAGGGAGCCTCTAAAAAACCCAGTTTGGACCAATTCATGGTGGAGGGAGCCTCTAACCAGCCCAGTTTGGACCAATTAATGGTGGAGGGAGCCTCTAAACAGCCAAGTTTGGACCAATTCATGGTGGAGGGAGCCTCTAAACAGCCCAGTTTGGGCAAATTCATGGTGGAGGGAGCCTCTAACCAGCCCAGTTTGGACCAATTAATGGTGGAGGGAGCCTCTAAACAGCCAAGTTTTGGGAAATTCATGGTGGAGGGAGCCTCTAACCAGCCCAGTTTGGACCAATTAATGGTGGAGGGAGCCTCTAAACAGCCCAGTTTGGACCAATTCATGGTGGAGGGAGCCTCTAAACAGCCCAGTTTGGGCAAATTCATGGTGGAGGGAGCCTCTAAAAAACCCAGTTTGGACCAATTCATGGTGGAGGGAGCCTCTAACCAGCCCAGTTTGGGCAAATTCATGGTGGAGGGAGCCTCTAAACAGCCCAGTTTGGGCAAATTCATGGTAGAGGGAGCCTCTAACCAGCCCAGTTTGGACCAATTAATGGTGGAGGGAGCCGCTAAACAGCCCAGTTTGGGCAAATTCATGGTGGAGGGAGCCTCTAAACAGCCCAGTTTGGACCAATTCATGGTGGAGGGAGCCTCTAAAAAACCCAGTTTGGACCAATTCATGGTGGAGGGAGCCTCTAAACAGCCCAGTTTGGGCAAATTCATGGTGGAGGGAGCCTCTAAACAGCCCAGTTTGGGCAAATTCATGGTGGAGGGAGCCTCTAAAAAACCCAGTTTGGACCAATTCATGGTGGAGGGAGCCTCTAACCAGCCCAGTTTGGACCAATTAATGGTGGAGGGAGCCTCTAAACAGCCAAGTTTGGACCAATTCATGGTGGAGGGAGCCTCTAAAAACCCCAGTTTGGACCAATTCATGGTGGAGGGAGCCTCTAACCAGCCCAGTTTGGGCAAATTCATGGTGGAGGGAGCCTCTAAACAGCCCAGTTTGGGCAAATTCATGGTGGAGGGAGCCTCTAACCAGCCCAGTTTGGACCAATTAATGGTGGAGGGAGCCGCTAAACAGCCCAGTTTGGACCAATTCATGGTGGAGGGAGCCTCTAAAAACCCCAGTTTGGACCAATTCATGGTGGAGGGAGCCTCTAAAAAACCCAGTTTGGACCAATTCATGGTGGAGGGAGCCTCTAACCAGCCCAGTTTGGACCAATTAATGGTGGAGGGAGCCTCTAAACAGCCAAGTTTGGACCAATTCATGGTGGAGGGAGCCTCTAAACAGCCCAGTTTGGGCAAATTCATGGTGGAGGGAGCCTCTAACCAGCCCAGTTTGGACCAATTAATGGTGGAGGGAGCCTCTAAACAGCCAAGTTTTGGGAAATTCATGGTGGAGGGAGCCTCTAACCAGCCCAGTTTGGACCAATTAATGGTGGAGGGAGCCTCTAAACAGCCCAGTTTGGACCAATTCATGGTGGAGGGAGCCTCTAAACAGCCCAGTTTGGGCAAATTCATGGTGGAGGGAGCCTCTAAAAAACCCAGTTTGGACCAATTCATGGTGGAGGGAGCCTCTAACCAGCCCAGTTTGGGCAAATTCATGGTGGAGGGAGCCTCTAAACAGCCCAGTTTGGGCAAATTCATGGTGGAGGGAGCCTCTAACCAGCCCAGTTTGGACCAATTAATGGTGGAGGGAGCCTCTAAAAAACCCAGTTTGGACCAATTCATGGTGGAGGGAGCCTCTAAACAGCCCAGTTTGGGCAAATTCATGGTGGAGGGAGCCTCTAACCAGCCCAGTTTGGACCAATTAATGGTGGAGGGAGCCTCTAACCAGCCCAGTTTGGACCAATTAATGGTGGAGGGAGCCTCTAACCAGCCCAGTTTGGACCAATTAATGGTGGAGGGAGCCTCTAACCACCCCAGTTTGGACCAATTCATGGTGGAGGGAGCCTCTAAACAGCCAAGTTTGGACCAATTCATGGTGGAGGGAGCCTCTAAAAACCCCAGTTTGGACCAATTCATGGTGGAGGGAGCCTCTAAACAGCCCAGTTTGGGCAAATTCATGGTGGAGGGAGCCTCTAACCAGCCCAGTTTGGACCAATTAATGGTGGAGGGAGCCTCTAAGCAGCCAAGTTTTGGGAAATTCATGGTGGAGGGAGCCTCTAACCAGCCCAGTTTGGACCAATTAATGGTGGAGGGAGCCTCTAAACAGCCCAGTTTGGGCAAATTCATGGTGGAGGGAGCCTCTAAAAAACCCAGTTTGGACCAATTCATGGTGGAGGGAGCCTCTAACCAGCCCAGTTTGGACCAATTAATGGTGGAGGGAGCCTCTAAACAGCCAAGTTTGGACCAATTCATGGTGGAGGGAGCCTCTAAAAACCCCAGTTTGGACCAATTCATGGTGGAGGGAGCCTCTAAACAGCCCAGTTTGGGCAAATTCATGGTGGAGGGAGCCTCTAACCAGCCCAGTTTGGACCAATTAATGGTGGAGGGAGCCTCTAAACAGCCAAGTTTTGGGAAATTCATGGTGGAGGGAGCCTCTAACCAGCCCAGTTTGGACCAATTCATGGTGGAGGGAGCCTCTAAACAGCCCAGTTTGGGCAAATTCATGGTGGAGGGAGCCTCTAACCAGCCCAGTTTGGACCAATTAATGGTGGAGGGAGCCTCTAAACAGCCAAGTTTGGACCAATTCATGGTGGAGGGAGCCTCTAAAAACCCCAGTTTGGACCAATTCATGGTGGAGGGAGCCTCTAACCAGCCCAGTTTGGGCAAATTCATGGTGGAGGGAGCCTCTAAACAGCCCAGTTTGGGCAAATTCATGGTGGAGGGAGCCTCTAACCAGCCCAGTTTGGACCAATTAATGGTGGAGGGAGCCGCTAAACAGCCCAGTTTGGACCAATTCATGGTGGAGGGAGCCTCTAAAAACCCCAGTTTGGACCAATTCATGGTGGAGGGAGCCTCTAAAAAACCCAGTTTGGACCAATTCATGGTGGAGGGAGCCTCTAACCAGCCCAGTTTGGACCAATTAATGGTGGAGGGAGCCTCTAAACAGCCAAGTTTGGACCAATTCATGGTGGAGGGAGCCTCTAAACAGCCCAGTTTGGGCAAATTCATGGTGGAGGGAGCCTCTAACCAGCCCAGTTTGGACCAATTAATGGTGGAGGGAGCCTCTAAACAGCCAAGTTTTGGGAAATTCATGGTGGAGGGAGCCTCTAACCAGCCCAGTTTGGACCAATTAATGGTGGAGGGAGCCTCTAAACAGCCCAGTTTGGACCAATTCATGGTGGAGGGAGCCTCTAAACAGCCCAGTTTGGGCAAATTCATGGTGGAGGGAGCCTCTAAAAAACCCAGTTTGGACCAATTCATGGTGGAGGGAGCCTCTAACCAGCCCAGTTTGGGCAAATTCATGGTGGAGGGAGCCTCTAAACAGCCCAGTTTGGGCAAATTCATGGTGGAGGGAGCCTCTAACCAGCCCAGTTTGGACCAATTAATGGTGGAGGGAGCCGCTAAACAGCCCAGTTTGGGCAAATTCATGGTGGAGGGAGCCTCTAAACAGCCCAGTTTGGACCAATTCATGGTGGAGGGAGCCTCTAAAAAACCCAGTTTGGACCAATTCATGGTGGAGGGAGCCTCTAAACAGCCCAGTTTGGGCAAATTCATGGTGGAGGGAGCCTCTAACCAGCAGAGTTGTGGGAAAGCAGGGTGGAGGGAGCCTCTAACCAGCAGAGTTGGTGGAAATCAGGGTGGAGGGAGCCTCTAACCAGCAGAGTTGGGGGAAATCATGTTGGAGGGAGCCTAGTATTAGCAGAATTGTGCAACGCTTATGGTGGATGAGTATGAGGATGCGGAAGAATTGGAGAGGTTGAGTACAGACATGGAGTTTCATGTTGGGGTGCTTTACACAGGTGGGCACAAAAATGAAGGCTCTATCCAGTGGTGGTTCATTTTTATCAAAGTGAGCCGGTCGGCACTCTCAGCTGACAGACGGGTGCGCTTGTCAGTGATGATGCCACCGGCTGCACTGAACACCCTCTCAGATAGGACGCTGGCGGCAGGACAGGACAGCACCTCCAAGGCATATAGGGCAAGTTCAAGCCACAGGTCCAACTTCGACACCCAATACGTGTAGGGCGCAGAGGGGTCGGAGAGGACAGGGCTGTGGTCGGAAAGGTATTCCCGCAACATGCGCCTATACTTCTCACGCCTGGTGACACTAGGACCCTCCGTGGCGGCACTTTGGCGAGGGGGTGCCATCAAGGTGTCCCAGACCTTAGACAGTGTGCCCCTCGTTTGTGTGGACCGGTGAGAACTTGGTTGCCTACTGGAGGAACTGCCCTCCCTGCCGCCAACGTCACATGCTGGAAACATCTCCATCATATTCTGCACCAATTGCCTGTGGCAAGCATTGATGCGATTGGCCCTCCCCTCTACCGGAATAAAAGACGAGATGTTGTTTTTATACCGGGGGTCAAGGATAGCAAAGATCCAGTACTGGTTGTCCTCCATGATTTTGACAATACGCTTGTCGGTTGTAAAGCACCCCAACATGAACTCAGCCATGTCTGCCACAGTGTTAGTTGGCATGACTCCTCTGGCCCCACCGGAAAGTTCAATCTCCATTTCCTCCTCATCCTCCATGTCTACCCATCCGCGCTGCAACAATGGGACGATTCGAAGTTGCCCGAAAGCCTCCTGTATCACCATCACATCATCGGACAACTCTTCTTCCTCCTCCTCCTCCTCCTCCTCCTCCTCCTCCATTAAACGCAGTGAAGCGGACAGATGTGTGGACCTACTCTCCAGCTGTGACGGATCGGATGCTATCCCTAACTCCTCTGTGTGATCTGAGTTATCCCTGATGTCAATCAGGGATTCTCTCAGAACACACAAGAGCGGGATTGTAAGGCTCACCATCGCATCCTCAGAGCTCACCCTCCTTGTGGACTCCTCAAAGACCCGTAGGATGTCACAAAGGTCTCTCATCCATGGCCACTCATGGATGTGAAACTGAGGCAGCTGACTTTGTGGCACCCTAGGGTTTTGTAGCTGGTATTCCATCAAAGGTCTCTGCTGCTCAACCACTCTATTCAACATCTGAAACGTTGAGTTCCAGCGTGTGGGGACGTCGCACAAAAGCCGGTGTTGTGGCACATGCAGGCGTTGCTGGAGAGATTTTAAGCTAGCAGCGGCTACTGTCGACTTGCGAAAGTGGGCGCACATGCGCCGCACTTTCACCAGTAGCTCTGGAACATTGGGGTAGCTCTTTAGGAAACGTTGCACCACTAGGTTGAAGACGTGGGCCAGGCATGGAACATGTTGGAGTCCGGCAAGCTCCAGAGCTGCTACCAGGTTCCGGCCGTTATTACAAACGACCATGCCTGGGCCCAGGTGCAGCGGCTCAAACCATATTGCCGTCTCATCGAGGAGGGCATCCCTCACCTCGGAGGCAGTGTGCTGTCTGTCCCCCAAGCTGATCAGCTTCAGCACAGCCTGCTGACGTCTACCAACGCCAGTGCTGCAACGTTTCCAACTCGTAGCTGGGGTCAATCTAACAGCGGAGGAGGAGGCGGTGGCGGAGGAGGAGGCGGTGGCGGAGGAGGAGGCGGTAGAGGAGGAGGAGGAGGGGGGTGTTCTTCTCGTGTCCCTGCCAGGAATGTTAGGCGGGGAGACGAGGTACACCGGGCCAGTTTGGGAAGCAGTCCCAGCCTCAACTACATTCACCCAGTGTGCCGTCAGTGAAATGTAGCGTCCCTGTCCGCATGCACTTGTCCACGCGTCGGTGGTCAAGTGGACCTTTGTGCAAAGCGCGGAACTAAGGGCCCGCCTGATGTTGAGTGACACGTGCTGGTGCAAGGCGGGGACGGCACACCGGGAGAAGTAGTGACGGCTAGGGACGGCATAGCGAGGTGCCGCAGTTGCCATCAGGTCCAGGAAGGCGGGAGTTTCAACAAGCCGGAACGCCAACATCTCCTGGGCCAGCAGTTTAGCGATGTTGGCGTTCAAGGCTTGCGCGTGTGGGTGGTTAGCAGTGTATTTCTGCCGCCGCTCCAATGTCTGAGAGATGGTGGGTTGTTGTAAAGAAACGCCTGATGGTGCCTTTGATGGTGCAGGAGAAGGAGATAAGACAGGACCAGGGGAGGATGAGGTAGAAGTCAACAAAGTGGCGGAGGCAGATGAAGTGGTGTCCTGGCTCGTCCTCTGGAGTGCATCGCCAGCACAGTCAGCAGTGGCAGTGGCAGAGGCAGAGGCAGTGGCAGAGGCAGTGGCAGTGGCATGAACGGCAGGCGGCCTTTGTCCTGCCGTTGCTGCCTGCCACTGATTCCAGTGCTTGGATTCCAAATGACGGCGCATTGAAGTGGTGGACAGGTTGCTCTTCTCAGAGCCCCTAATCAATTTCGAGAGGCAAATTGTGCAGACAACACTATATCTGTCCTCGGCGCATTCCTTGAAAAAACTCCACACCTTCGAGAAACGTGCCCTCGAGGTGGGAGTTTTTCGGGGCTGGGTACGAACTGGAACATCTTGGGAGATTCCGGGTGTGGCCTGGCTTCGCCTAAGCTGCTGACCTCTGCCTCTGCCTCTAGCTACCCTTTTTGGTGCTGCACCTGCCTCAACATCCACACTACTTTCCCCGCTTGACATCCCCCCTGTCCAGGTCGGGTCAGTGTCCTCATCATCCACCACTTCCTCTTCCAACTCCTGTCTCATCTCCTCCTCCCGCACAATGCGCCGGTCAACTGGATGCCCTGACGGCAACTGCGTCACATCATCGTCGATGAGGGTGGGTTGCTGGTCATCCACCACCAAATCGAACGGAGATGGAGGAGACTCTAGTGTTTGAGCATCTGGACACAGATGCTCCTCTGTTAGGTTCGTGGAATCGTGACGTGGAGAGGCAGGTTGAGGGACAATGAAAGGAGCGGAGAACAGCTCTGGGGAGCAGGGACAGTTTGGGTTATTGTTCTGTAAAGCTTCGGAATTTTGGGAGGAAGGAAGACAAGACTGTTGGGTAATAGGAGGAGAGGAGGCAGAGTCTGACTGGCTGCTGGACAATGTGCTGTAAGCGTTCTCTGACAGCCATTGCAAGACCTGTTCCTGGTTCTCGGGCCTACTAAGGTTTGTACCCTGCAGTTTAGTTAATGTGGCAAGCAACCCTGGCACTGTGGAGTGGCGCAATGCTTGCTGCCCCACAGGAGTAGGCACGGGACGCCCTGTGGCTTCACTGCTACCTTGCTCCCCAGAACCATTCCCCCGACCTCGCCCACGGCCTCGTCCACGTCCCTTTCCGGGAGCCTTGCGCATTTTGAATTCCTAGTTAGAAATTGGCACTGTATACCAGTAGTAAAAATTGTGGGTGCACGTAACCCCAATATATTCTTTGAATTCCCAGTCAGACACTGGCACTATATGGCAGTAGCAAGAAATGAGGGTATTTGTATTCCCAATATATTCTTTGAATTCCCAGTCAGACAATGGCACTGTATACCAGTAGTAAAAATTGTGGGTGCACGTAACCCCAATATATTCTTTGAATTCCCAGTCAGACACTGGCACTATATGGCAGTAGCAAGAAATGAGGGTATTTGTATTCCCAATATATTCTTTGAATTCCCAGTCAGACAATGGCACTGTATACCAGTAGTAAAAATTGTGGGTGCACGTAACCCCAATATATTCTTTGAATTACCAGTCAGACACTGGCACTATATGGCAGTAGCAAGAAATGAGGGTATTTGTATTCCCAATATATTCTTTGAATTCCCAGTCAGACAATGGCACTGTATACCAGTAGTAAAAATTGTGGGTGCACGTAACCCCAATATATTCTTTGAATTCCCAGTCAGACACTGGCACTATATGGCAGTAGCAAGAAATGAGGGTATTTGTATTCCCAATATATTCTTTGAATTCCCAGTCAGACAATGGCACTGTATACCAGTAGTAAAAATTGTGGGTGCACGTAACCCCAATATATTCTTTGAATTACCAGTCAGAAACTGGCACTATATGGCAGTAGCAAGAAATGAGGGTATTTATAACCCCAATATATTCTTTGAATTCCCAGTCAGACAATGGCACTGTATACCAGTAGTAAAAATTGTGGGTGCACGTAACCCCAATATATTCTTTGAATTCCCAGTCAGACACTGGCACTATATGGCAGTAGCAAGAAATGAGGGTATTTGTATTCCCAATATATTCTTTGAATTCCCAGTCAGACAATGGCACTGTATACCAGTAGTAAAAATTGCGGGTGCACGTAACCCCAATATATTCTTTGAATTCCCAGTCAGACACTGGCACTATATGGCAGTAGCAAGAAATGAGGGTATTTGTATTCCCAATATATTCTTTGAATTCCCAGTCAGACAATGGCACTGTATACCAGTAGTAAAAATTGTGGGTGCACGTAACCCCAATATATTCTTTGAATTCCCAGTCAGACACTGGCACTATATGGCAGTAGCAAGAAATGAGGGTATTTGTATTCCCAATATATTCTTTGAATTCCCAGTCAGACAATGGCACTGTATACCAGTAGTAAAAATTGTGGGTGCACGTAACCCCAATATATTCTTTGAATTCCCAGTCAGACACTGGCACTATATGGCAGTAGCAAGAAATGAGGGTATTTGTATTCCCAATATATTCTTTGAATTCCCAGTCAGACAATGGCACTGTATACCAGTAGTAAAAATTGTGGGTGCACGTAACCCCAATATATTCTTTGAATTCCCAGTCAGACACTGGCACTATATGGCAGTAGCAAGAAATGAGGGTATTTGTATTCCCAATATATTCTTTGAATTCCCAGTCAGACAATGGCACTGTATACCAGTAGTAAAAATTGTGGGTGCACGTAACCCCAATATATTCTTTGAATTCCCAGTCAGACACTGGCACTATATGGCAGTAGCAAGAAATGAGGGTATTTGTATTCCCAATATATTCTTTGAATTCCCAGTCAGACAATGGCACTGTATACCAGTAGTAAAAATTGTGGGTGCACGTAACCCCAATATATTCTTTGAATTCCCAGTCAGACACTGGCACTATATGGCAGTAGCAAGAAATGAGGGTATTTGTATTCCCAATATATTCTTTGAATTCCCAGTCAGACAATGGCACTGTATACCAGTAGTAAAAATTGTGGGTGCACGTAACCCCAATATATTCTTTGAATTCCCAGTCAGACACTGGCACTATATGGCAGTAGCAAGAAATGAGGGTATTTGTATTCCCAATATATTCTTTGAATTCCCAGTCAGACAATGGCACTGTATACCAGTAGTAAAAATTGTGGGTGCACGTAACCCCAATATATTCTTTGAATTCCCAGTCAGACACTGGCACTATATGGCAGTAGCAAGAAATGAGGGTATTTGTATTCCCAATATATTCTTTGAATTCCCAGTCAGACAATGGCACTGTATACCAGTAGTAAAAATTGTGGGTGTATATAGCCCCAATTCTATTGCTAGGGGACTTGCAGGGTATTTCTGGGGTGAAGGTGGGGGGGCACACCGTTGGAACGGGTATCGGGATATATATCGGGTATACGGGAATACACTGACAGTGTATTCCATTCAGGATCCTGGGAAAGCTGGGTTGCGGCGATTGAGCCCGTCAGTGCCACGTTACACTGACAAGCTTCTCCCTGGAATTTAGCTCTTATAAGAGCTGTTGGTTGTCTTCTCCTTCCTATCCTAGCCTGTCCCTGCCTACCCAGAATCTAAGCCCTAGCTAGCTGGACGGAAACCTCTGTCCTCGGTGAATTGCAAGCTCAGAATGACGCGAACCTGGGCGGCGCTGTTCTTTTAAATTAGAGGTCACATGTTTTCGGCAGCCAATGGGTTTTGCCTACTTTTTTCAACGTCACCGGTGTCGTAGTTCCTGTCCCACCTACCCTGCGCTGTTATTGGAGCAAAAAAGGCGCCAGGGAAGGTGGGAGGGGAATCGAGTAATGGCGCACTTTACCACGCGGTGTTCGATTCGATTCGAACATGCCGAACAGCCTAATATCCGATCGAACATGAGTTCGATAGAACACTGTTCGCTCATCTCTAATAAATAGTATATACTGACTGTGACTATAATAAATAGTATATACTGACTGTGATAAATAGTATATACTGAGTTTGACTGTAATAAATTGTATACTGAGTTTGACTGTGATAAATAGTATATACTGACTGTGACTATAATAAATAGTATATACTGACTGTGACTATAATAAATAGTATATACTGACTGACTGTGATAAATAGTATTTACTGAGTGTGACTGTGATAAATAGTATATACTGAGTCTGATAGATAGTATATACTGACTGTGACTGTAATAAATAGTATATACTGAGTGTGACTGTAATAAATATTGTATACTGAGTGTGACTGTAATAAATAGAATAAACTGACTGTGACTATAATAAATAGTATATACTGACTGTGATAAATAGTATACACTGAGTGAGACTGTAATAAATAGTATATACTGAGTTTGACTGTGATAAATAGTATATACTGACTATGACTGTAATAAATAGTACATACCTACTGTGACTATAATAAATAGTATATACTGAGTGTGATAAATAGTATATACTGGGTGTGACTGTGATAAATAGTATATACTGAGTGTGACTGTAATAAATACTATATACTGAGTTTGACTTTAAAAAATAGTATATACTGAGTGTGACTGTAAAAAATAGTATATACTGACTGTGACTATAATAAATAGTATATACTGACTGTGATAAATAGTAAATATTAACTGTGACTGTGATAAATAGTATATACTGACTGTGACTATAATAAATAGTATATACTGACTGTGATAAATAGTATATACTGAGTGAGACTGTAATAAATACTATCTACTGACTGTGACTATAATAAATAGTATATACTGACTGTGACTATAATAAGTTTTATATACTGACTGTGATAAATAGTATATACTGACTGTGACTATAATAAATAGTATATACTGACTGTGATAAATAGTATATACTGACTGTGACTGTAATATATAGTATATACTGAGTTTGACCATGATAAATAGTATATACTGAGTGTGACTATAAAAAATAGTATATACTGACTGTGATAAATAGTATATACTGACTGTGACTGTAATAAATAGTATATACTGAGTGTGACTATAATAAATAGTATATACTGACTGATAAATAGAATATACTGAGTTTGACTGTGATAAATAGTATATACTGAGTTTAACTGTGATAAATAATATATATTGAGTCTGATAGTATATACTGAGTGTGACTGTAATAAATAGTATATACTGAGTGTGACTGTAATAAATAGTATATACTGAGTGTGACTGTAATAAATAGTATATACTGACTGTGACTATAATAAATAATATATACTGACTGTGATAAATAGTATATACTGAATGTGACTGTAATATATAGTATATACTGAGTGTGACTATAATAAATAGTTTATACTGACTGTGATAAATAGTAAATACTGAGTGTGACTGTAATAAGTAGTATATACTGAGTTTGACTGTGATAAATAGTGTATACTGACTGTGACTATAATAAACAGTGTATACTGACTGTGACTATAATAAATAGTATAAACTGACTGTTATAAATAATATATAGTGACTGTGACTGTATTAAATAGTATATACTGACTGTGACAATAAAAAATAGTATATACTGACTGTGACTATAATAAATAATATATACTGACTGGGATCAATAGTATATACTGAGTGTGACTGTAGTAAATAGTATATACTGAGTTTGACTGTGATAAATAGTATATACTGACTGTGACTCTAATAAATAGTATATACCAACTGTGACTATAATAAATAGTATATACTGACTAATAAATAGTATATACTGAGTGTGACTGTGATAAATACTATATACTGAGTTTGACTGTGATAAATAGTATATACTGAGTTTGACTGTGATAAATAGTATATACTGACTGTGACTGTAATAAATACTATATACTGAGTTTGACTGTAATAAATAGTATATACTGAGTCTGATAAATAGTATATACTGACTGTGACTGTAATAAATACTATATACTGAGTGTGACTGTAATAAATAGTATATACTGAGTGTGACTGTAATAAATAGAATAAACTGACTGTGACTATAATAAATAGTATATACTGACTGTGATAAATAGTATACACTGAGTGAGACTGTAATAAATAGTATATACTGATTTTGACTGTGATACTGACTATGACTGTAATAAATAGTACATACCGACTGTGACTATAATAAATAGTATATACTGACTAATAAATAGTATATACTGGGTGTGACTGTGATAAATAGTATATACTGAGTTTGACTGTGATCAATAGTTTATACTGAGTGTGACTATAATAAATAGTATATACTGACTGTGATAAATAGTATACACTGAGTGAGACTGTAATAAATAGTATATACTGAGTTTGACTGTGATAAATAGTATATACTGACTATGACTGTAATAAATAGTACATACCTACTGTGACTATAATAAATAGTATATACTGAGTGTGATAAATAGTATATACTGGGTGTGACTGTGATAAATAGTATATACTGAGTGTGACTGTAATAAATACTATATACTGAGTTTGACTTTAAAAAATAGTATATACTGAGTGTGACTGTAAAAAATAGTATATACTGACTGTGACTATAATAAATAGTATATACTGACTGTGATAAATAGTAAATATTAACTGTGACTGTGATAAATAGTATATACTGACTGTGACTATAATAAATAGTATATACTGACTGTGATAAATAGTATATACTGAGTGAGACTGTAATAAATACTATCTACTGACTGTGACTATAATAAATAGTATATACTGACTGTGACTATAATAAGTTTTATATACTGACTGTGATAAATAGTATATACTGACTGTGACTATAATAAATAGTATATACTGACTGTGATAAATAGTATATACTGACTGTGACTGTAATATATAGTATATACTGAGTTTGACCATGATAAATAGTATATACTGAGTGTGACTATAAAAAATAGTATATACTGACTGTGATAAATAGTATATACTGACTGTGACTGTAATAAATAGTATATACTGAGTGTGACTATAATAAATAGTATATACTGACTGATAAATAGAATATACTGAGTTTGACTGTGATAAATAGTATATACTGAGTTTAACTGTGATAAATAATATATATTGAGTCTGATAGTATATACTGAGTGTGACTGTAATAAATAGTATATACTGAGTGTGACTGTAATAAATAGTATATACTGAGTGTGACTGTAATAAATAGTATATACTGACTGTGACTATAATAAATAATATATACTGACTGTGATAAATAGTATATACTGAATGTGACTGTAATATATAGTATATACTGAGTGTGACTATAATAAATAGTTTATACTGACTGTGATAAATAGTAAATACTGAGTGTGACTGTAATAAGTAGTATATACTGAGTTTGACTGTGATAAATAGTGTATACTGACTGTGACTATAATAAACAGTGTATACTGACTGTGACTATAATAAATAGTATAAACTGACTGTTATAAATAATATATAGTGACTGTGACTGTAATAAATAGTATATACTGACTGTGACAATAAAAAATAGTATATACTGACTGTGACTATAATAAATAATATATACTGACTGGGATCAATAGTATATACTGAGTGTGACTGTAGTAAATAGTATATACTGAGTTTGACTGTGATAAATAGTATATACTGACTGTGACTCTAATAAATAGTATATACCAACTGTGACTATAATAAATAGTATATACTGACTAATAAATAGTATATACTGAGTGTGACTGTGATAAATACTATATACTGAGTTTGACTGTGATAAATAGTATATACTGAGTTTGACTGTGATAAATAGTATATACTGACTGTGACTGTAATAAATACTATATACTGAGTTTGACTGTAATAAATAGTATATACTGAGTCTGATAAATAGTATATACTGACTGTGACTGTAATAAATACTATATACTGAGTGTGACTGTAATAAATAGTATATACTGAGTGTGACTGTAATAAATAGAATAAACTGACTGTGACTATAATAAATAGTATATACTGACTGTGATAAATAGTATACACTGAGTGAGACTGTAATAAATAGTATATACTGATTTTGACTGTGATACTGACTATGACTGTAATAAATAGTACATACCGACTGTGACTATAATAAATAGTATATACTGACTAATAAATAGTATATACTGGGTGTGACTGTGATAAATAGTATATACTGAGTTTGACTGTGATCAATAGTTTATACTGAGTGTGACTATAATAAATAGTATATACTGACTATGTTAAATAGTATGTTCTGAGTGAGACTGTAATAAAAAGTATATACTGAGTTTGACTGTGATAAATAGTATATACTGACTGTGACTGTAATAAATAGTATATACTGACTGTGACTATAATAAATAGTATATACTGACTGTGACTATAATAAATTGTATATACTTACTGTGATAAATAGTATATACTGACTGTGACTATAATAAATAGTATATACTGACTGTGATAAATAGTATATACTGAGTGAGACTGTAATAAATAGTATACTGAGTTTGACTGTGATAAATAGTATATACTGACTGTGACTATAATAAATAGTATATACTGACTGTGATAAATAGTAAATATTAACTGTGACTGTGATAAATAGTATATACTGACTGTGACTATAATAAATAGTATATACTGACTGTGATAAATAGTATATACTGACTGTGACTGTAATATATAGTATATACTGAGTTTGACCATGATAAATAGTATATACTGAGTGTGACTATAAAAAATAGTATATACTGA
This sequence comes from Leptodactylus fuscus, assembly GCF_031893055.1. Taxonomy (NCBI): domain Eukaryota; kingdom Metazoa; phylum Chordata; class Amphibia; order Anura; family Leptodactylidae; genus Leptodactylus; species Leptodactylus fuscus. Next base: position 7,186,482 of record NC_134268.1, read on the forward strand.
CTGTGATAAATAGTATATACTGACTGTGACTGTAATAAATAGTATATACTGAGTGTGACTATAATAAATAGTATATACTGACTGATAAATAGAATATACTGAGTTTGACTGTGATAAATAGTATATACTGAGTTTAACTGTGATAAATAATATATATTGAGTCTGATAGTATATACTGAGTGTGACTGTAATAAATAGTATATACTGAGTGTGACTGTAATAAATAGTATATACTGAGTGTGACTGTAATAAATAGTATATACTGACTGTGACTATAATAAATAATATATACTGACTGTGATAAATAGTATATACTGAATGTGACTGTAATATATAGTATATACTGAGTGTGACTATAATAAATAGTTTATACTGACTGTGATAAATAGTAAATACTGAGTGTGACTGTAATAAGTAGTATATACTGAGTTTGACTGTGATAAATAGTGTATACTGACTGTGACTATAATAAACAGTGTATACTGACTGTGACTATAATAAATAGTATAAACTGACTGTTATAAATAATATATAGTGACTGTGACTGTAATAAATAGTATATACTGACTGTGACAATAAAAAATAGTATATACTGACTGTGACTATAATAAATAATATATACTGACTGGGATCAATAGTATATACTGAGTGTGACTGTAGTAAATAGTATATACTGAGTTTGACTGTGATAAATAGTATATACTGACTGTGACTCTAATAAATAGTATATACCAACTGTGACTATAATAAATAGTATATACTGACTAATAAATAGTATATACTGAGTGTGACTGTGATAAATACTATATACTGAGTTTGACTGTGATAAATAGTATATACTGAGTTTGACTGTGATAAATAGTATATACTGACTGTGACTGTAATAAATACTATATACTGAGTTTGACTGTAATAAATAGTATATACTGAGTCTGATAAATAGTATATACTGACTGTGACTGTAATAAATACTATATACTGAGTGTGACTGTAATAAATAGTATATACTGAGTGTGACTGTAATAAATAGAATAAACTGACTGTGACTATAATAAATAGTATATACTGACTGTGATAAATAGTATACACTGAGTGAGACTGTAATAAATAGTATATACTGATTTTGACTGTGATACTGACTATGACTGTAATAAATAGTACATACCGACTGTGACTATAATAAATAGTATATACTGACTAATAAATAGTATATACTGGGTGTGACTGTGATAAATAGTATATACTGAGTTTGACTGTGATCAATAGTTTATACTGAGTGTGACTATAATAAATAGTATATACTGACTGTGATAAATAGTATACACTGAGTGAGACTGTAATAAATAGTATATACTGAGTTTGACTGTGATAAATAGTATATACTGACTATGACTGTAATAAATAGTACATACCTACTGTGACTATAATAAATAGTATATACTGAGTGTGATCAATAGTATATACTGGGTGTGACTGTGATAAATAGTATATACTGAGTGTGACTGTAATAAATACTATATACTGAGTTTGACTTTAAAAAATAGTATATACTGAGTGTGACTGTAAAAAATAGTATATACTGACTGTGACTATAATAAATAGTATATACTGACTGTGATAAATAGTAAATATTAACTGTGACTGTGATAAATAGTATATACTGACTGTGACTATAATAAATAGTATATACTGACTGTGATAAATAGTATATACTGAGTGAGACTGTAATAAATACTATCTACTGACTGTGACTATAATAAATAGTATATACTGACTGTGACTATAATAAGTTTTATATACTGACTGTGATAAATAGTATATACTGACTGTGACTATAATAAATAGTATATACTGACTGTGATAAATAGTATATACTGACTGTGACTGTAATATATAGTATATACTGAGTTTGACCATGATAAATAGTATATACTGAGTGTGACTATAAAAAATAGTATATACTGACTGTGATAAATAGTATATACTGACTGTGACTGTAATAAATAGTATATACTGAGTGTGACTATAATAAATAGTATATACTGACTGATAAATAGAATATACTGAGTTTGACTGTGATAAATAGTATATACTGAGTTTAACTGTGATAAATAATATATATTGAGTCTGATAGTATATACTGAGTGTGACTGTAATAAATAGTATATACTGAGTGTGACTGTAATAAATAGTATATACTGAGTGTGACTGTAATAAATAGTATATACTGACTGTGACTATAATAAATAATATATACTGACTGTGATAAATAGTATATACTGAATGTGACTGTAATATATAGTATATACTGAGTGTGACTATAATAAATAGTTTATACTGACTGTGATAAATAGTAAATACTGAGTGTGACTGTAATAAGTAGTATATACTGAGTTTGACTGTGATAAATAGTGTATACTGACTGTGACTATAATAAACAGTGTATACTGACTGTGACTATAATAAATAGTATAAACTGACTGTTATAAATAATATATAGTGACTGTGACTGTAATAAATAGTATATACTGACTGTGACAATAAAAAATAGTATATACTGACTGTGACTATAATAAATAATATATACTGACTGGGATCAATAGTATATACTGAGTGTGACTGTAGTAAATAGTATATACTGAGTTTGACTGTGATAAACAGTATATACTGACTGTGACTCTAATAAATAGTATATACCAACTGTGACTATAATAAATAGTATATACTGACTAATAAATAGTATATACTGAGTGTGACTGTGATAAATACTATATACTGAGTTTGACTGTGATAAATAGTATATACTGAGTTTGACTGTGATAAATAGTATATACTGACTGTGACTATAATAAGTTTTATATACTGACTGTGATAAATAGTATATACTGACTGTGACTATAATAAATAGTATATACTGACTGTGATAAATAGTATATACTGACTGTGACTGTAATATATAGTATATACTGAGTTTGACCATGATAAATAGTATATACTGAGTGTGACTATAAAAAATAGTATATACTGACTGTGATAAATAGTATATACTGACTGTGACTGTAATAAATAGTATATACTGAGTGTGACTATAAAAAATAGTATATACTGATTGTGATAACTAGTATATACTGAGTGAGACTGAAATAAATAGTATATACTGAGTTTGACTGTCATAAATAGTATATACTGACTGTGACTGTAATAAATAGTATATACTGACTGTGACTATAATAAATAGTATATACTGACTGTGACTATAATAAATTGTATATACTGACTGTGATAAATAGTATTTACTAACTGTGACTATAATAAATAGTATATACTGACTGTGATAAATAGTATATACTGACTGTGACTATAATAAATATTATATACTGACTGTGATAAATACTATATACTGGATGTGACTGTAATAAATAATATATACTGAGTTTGACTGTGATAAATAGTATATGCTGAGTGTGACTATAATAAATAGTATATACTGACTGTGATAAATAGTAAATACTGACTGTGACTGTAATAAATAGTATATACTGACTGTGACTATAATAAATAGTATATACTGACTGTGATAAATAGTATATACTGACTGTGACTGTAATAAATAGTATATACTGACTGTTACTATAATATATAGTATATACTGACTTTGATAAATAGTATATACTGAGTGTGACTGTAATAAATAGTATATACTGAGTTTGACTGTGATAAATAGTGTATACTGACTGTGACTATAATAAACAGTATATACTGACTGTGACTATAATAAATAGTATATACTGACTGTTATAAATAATATATAGTGACTGTGACTGTAATAAATAGTATATACTGACTGTGACTATAATAAATAGTATGTACTGACTGTGACTGTAATAAATAGTATATACTGACTGTTACTATAATATATAGTGTATACTGACTTTGATAAATAGTATATACTGAGTGTGACTGTAATAAATAGTATATACTGAGTTTGATTGTGATAAATAGTGTATACTGACTGTGACTATAATAAACAGTGTATACTGACTGTGACTATAATAAATAGTATATACTGACTGTTATAAATAATATATAGTGACTGTGACTGTAATAAATAGTATATACTGACTGTGACTATAAAAAATAGTATATACTGACTGTGACTATATTAAATAATACATACTGACTGGGATCAATAGTATATATTGAGTGTGACTGTAGTAAATAGTATATACTGAGTTTGACTGTGATAAATAGTATATTCTGACTGTGACTGTAATAAATAGTATATACCGACTGTGACTATAATAAATAGTATATACTGACTAATAAATAGTATATACTGAGTGTGACTGTGATAAATAGTATATACTGAGTTTGACTGTGATAAATAGTATATACTGACTGTGACTGTAATAAATACTATATACTGAGTTTGTCTGTAATAAATAGTATATACTGAGTGTGACTGTAATAAATATTATATACTGACTGTGACTATAATAAATAGTATATACTGATTGTGATAAATAGTATATACTGAGTGAGACTGAAATAAATAGTATATATTGAGTTTGACTGTTATAAATAGTATATACTGGCTGTGACTGTAATAAATAGTATATACTGACTGTGACTATAATAAATAGTATATACAGACTGTGACTATAATAAATTGTATATACTGACTGTGATAAATAGTAAATACTAACTGTGACTATAATAAATAGTGTATACTGACTGTGATAAATAGTATATACTGACTGTGACTATAATAAATAGTATATACTGACTGTGATAAATAGTATATACTGACTGTGACTATAATAAATATTATATACTGACTGTAATAAATACTCTATACTGACTGTGACTGTAATAAATAGTATATACTGAGTTTGACTGTGATAAATAGTATATACTGACTGTGACTATAAAAAATAGTATATACTGACTGTGATAAATAGTATATAATGACTGTGACTGTAATAAATAGTATATACTGACTGTTACTATAATATATAGTATATACTGACTTTGATAAATAGTATATACTGAGTGTGACTGTAATATATAGTATATACTGAGTTTGACTGTGATAAATAGTATATACTGAGTTTGACTGTGATAAATAGTATATACTGACTGTCATAAATAGTATATACTGACTGTGACTGTAATAAATAGTATATACCGACTGTGACTATAATAAATAGTATATACTGACTGATAAGTAGTATATACTGAGTTTGACTGTGATAAATAGTATATACTGATTGTGACTATAAAAAATAGTATATACTGACTGTGATAAATAGTATATAATGACTGTGACTGTAATAAATTGTATATACTGACTGTTACTATAATATATAGTATATACTGACTTTGATAAATAGTATATACTGAGTGTGACTGTAATAAATACTATATACTGAGTGTGACTGTAATAAATAGTATATACTGAGTGTGACTGTAATAAATAGAATAAACTGACTGTGACTATAATAAATAGTATATACTGACTGTGATAAATAGTATACACTGAGTGAGACTGTAATAAATTGTATATACTGAGTTTGACTGTGATACTGACTATGACTGTAATAAATAGTACATACCGACTGTGACTATAATAAATAGTATATACTAACTAATAAATAGTATATACTGGGTGTGACTGTGATAAATAGTATATACTGAGTTTGACTGTGATCAATAGTTTATACTGAGTGTGACTATAATAAATAGTATATACTGACTATGTTAAATAGTATATTCTGAGTGAGACTGTAATAAATAGTATATACTGAGTTTGACTGTGATAAATAGTATATACTGACTGTGACTGTAATAAATAGTATATACTGACTGTGACTATAATAAATAGTATATACTGACTGTGACTATAATAAATTGTATATACTTACTGTGATAAATAGTATATACTAACTGTGACCATAATAAATAGTATATACTTACTGTGATAAATAGTATATACTGACTGTGACTATAATAAATAGTATATACTGACTGTGATAAATAGTATATACTGAGTTTGACTGTAATAAATTGTATACTGAGTTTGACTGTGATAAATAGTATATACTGACTGTGACTATAATAAATAGTATATACTGACTGTGATAAATAGTAAATATTAACTGTGACTGTGATAAATAGTATATACTGACTGTGACTATATTAAATAGTATATACTGACTGTGACTATAATAAATAGTATATACTGACTGACTGTGATAAATAGTATTTACTGAGTGTGACTGTGATAAATAGTATATACTGAGTCTGATAAATAGTATATACTGACTGTGACTGTAATAAATAGTATATACTGACTGTGATTAATAGTATACACTGAGTGAGACTGTAATAAATAGTATATACTGAGTTTGACTGTGATAAATAGTATATACTGACTATGACTGTAATAAATAGTACATACCTACTGTGACTATAATAAATAGTATATACTGAGTGTGATCAATAGTATATACTGGGTGTGACTGTGATAAATAGTATATACTGAGTTTGACTGTAATAAATACTATATACTGAGTTTGAGTGTAAAAAATAGTATATACTGAGTGTGACTGTAAAAAATAGTATATACTGACTGTGACTATAATAAATAGTATATACTGACTGTGATAAATAGTTTATACAGAGTGAGACTGTAATAAATAGTATATACTGAGGTTGACTGTGATAAATAATATATACTGACTGTGACTATAATAAATAGTATATACTGACTGTGATAAATAGTATATACTGAGTGAGACTGTAATAAATACTATCTACTGACTGTGACTATAATAAATAGTATATACTGACTGTGACTATAATAAGTTTTATATACTGACTGTGATAAATAGTATATACTGACTGTGACTATAATAAATAGTATATACTGACTGTGATAAATAGTATATACTGACTGTGACTGTAATATATAGTATATACTGAGTTTGACCATGATAAATAGTATATACTGAGTGTGACTATAAAAAATAGTATATACTGACTGTGATAAATAGTATATACTGACTGTGACTGTAATAAATAGTATATACTGAGTGTGACTATAAAAAATAGTATATACTGATTGTGATAACTAGTATATACTGAGTGAGACTGAAATAAATAGTATATACTGAGTTTGACTGTCATAAATAGTATATACTGACTGTGACTGTAATAAATAGTATATACTGACTGTGACTATAATAAATAGTATATACTGACTGTGACTATAATAAATTGTATATACTGACTGTGATAAATAGTATTTACTAACTGTGACTATAATAAATAGTATATACTGACTGTGATAAATAGTATATACTGACTGTGACTATAATAAATATTATATACTGACTGTGATAAATAGTATATACTGACTGTGACTGTAATAAATACTATATACTGAGTGTGACTGTAATAAATAGTATATACTGAGTGTGACTGTAATAAATACTATATACTGGATGTAACTGTAATAAATAATATATACTGAGTTTGACTGTGATAAATAGTATATGCTGAGTGTGACTATAATAAATAGTATATACTGACTATGTTAAATAGTATGTTCTGAGTGAGACTGTAATAAAAATTATATACTGAGTTTGACTGTGATAAATAGTATATACTGACTGTGACTGTAATAAATAGTATATACTGACTGTGATAAATAGTAAATATTAACTGTGACTGTGATAAATAGTATATACTGACTGTGACTATATTAAATAGTATATACTGACTGTGACTATAATAAATAGTATATACTGACTGACTGTGATAAATAGTATTTACTGAGTGTGACTGTGATAAATAGTATATACTGAGTCTGATAAATAGTATATACTGACTGTGACTGTAATAAATAGTATATACTGAGTGTGACTGTAATAAATATTGTATACTGAGTGTGACTGTAATAAATAGAATAAACTGACTGTGACTATAATAAATAGTATATACTGACTGTGATAAATAGTATACACTGAGTGAGACTGTAATAAATAGTATATACTGAGTTTGACTGTGATAAATAGTATATACTGACTATGACTGTAATAAATAGTACATACCTACTGTGACTATAATAAATAGTATATACTGAGTGTGATAAATAGTATATACTGGGTGTGACTGTGATAAATAGTATATACTGAGTGTGACTGTAATAAATACTATATACTGAGTTTGACTTTAAAAAATAGTATATACTGAGTGTGACTGTAAAAATTAGTATATACTGACTGTGACTATAATAAATAGTATATACTGACTGTGAAAAATAGTTTATACAGAGTGAGACTGAAATAAATAGTATATACTGAGGTTGACTGTGATAAATAGTATATACTGACTGTGACTATAATAAATAGTATATACTGACTGTGATAAATAGTATATACTGAGTGAGACTGTAATAAATACTATCTACTGACTGTGACTATAATAAATAGTATATACTGACTGTGACTATAATAAGTTTTATATACTGACTGTGATAAATAGTATATACTGACTGTGACTATAATAAATAGTATATACTGACTGTGATAAATAGTATATACTGACTGTGACTGTAATATATAGTATATACTGAGTTTGACCATGATAAATAGTATATACTGAGTGTGACTATAAAAAATAGTATATACTGACTGTGATAAATAGTATATACTGACTGTGACTGTAATAAATAGTATATACTGAGTGTGACTATAATAAATAGTATATACTGACTGATAAATAGAATATACTGAGTTTGACTGTGATAAATAGTATATACTGAGTTTAACTGTGATAAATAATATATATTGAGTCTGATAGTATATACTGAGTGTGACTGTAATAAATAGTATATACTGACTGTGACTATAATAAATAATATATACTGACTGTGATAAATAGTATATACTGAATGTGACTGTAATATATAGTATATACTGAGTGTGACTATAATAAATAGTTTATACTGACTGTGATAAATAGTAAATACTGAGTGTGACTGTAATAAATAGTATATACTGAGTTTGACTGTGATAAATAGTGTATACTGACTGTGACTATAATAAACAGTGTGTACTGACTGTGACTATAATAAATAGTATAAACTGACTGTTATAAATAATATATAGTGACTGTGACTGTAATAAATAGTATATACTGACTGTGACAATAAAAAATAGTATATACTGACTGTGACTATAATAAATAATATATACTGACTGGGATCAATAGTATATACTGAGTGTGACTGTAGTAAATAGTATATACTGAGTTTGACTGTGATAAATAGTATATACTGACTGTGACTATAATAAATAGTATATACTGACTGTGATAAATAGTAAATATTAACTGTGACTGTGATAAATAGTATATACTGACTGTGACTATAATAAATAGTATATACTGACTGTGACTATAATAAATAGTATATACTGACTGTGATAAATAGTATTTACTGAGTGTGACTGTGATAAATAGTATATACTGAGTCTGATAAATAGTATATACTGACTGTGACTGTAATAAATAGTATATACTGAGTGTGACTGTAATAAATATTATATACTGAGTGTGACTGTAATAAATAGAATAAACTGACTGTGACTATAATAAATAGTATATACTGACTGTGATAAATAGTATACACTGAGTGAGACTGTAATAAATAGTATATACTGAGTGTGACTGTAATAAATAGTATATACTGAGTGTGACTGTGATAAATAGTATATACTGAGTCTGATAAATAGTATATACTGACTGTGACTGTAATAAATACTATATACTGAGTGTGACTGTAATAAATAGTATATACTGAGTGTGACTGTGATAAATAGAATAAACTGACTGTGACTATAATAAATAGTATATACTGACTGTGATAAATAGTATACACTGAGTGAGACTGTAATAAATAGTATATACTGATTTTGACTGTGAAACTGACTATGACTGTAATAAATAGTACATACCGACTGTGACTATAATAAATAGTATATACTGACTAATAAATAGTATATACTGGGTGTGACTGTGATAAATAGTATATACTGAGTTTGACTGTGATCAATAGTTTATACTGAGTGTGACTATAATAAATAGTATATACTGACTATGTTAAATAGTATGTTCTGAGTGAGACTGTAATAAAAAGTATATACTGAGTTTGACTGTGATAAATAGTATATACTGACTGTGACTGTAATAAATAGTATATACTGACTGTGACTATAATAAATAGTATGTACTGACTGTGACTATAATAAATTGTATATACTTACTGTGATAAATAGTATATACTAACTGTGACCATAATAAATAGTATATACTTACTGTGATAAATAGTATATACTGACTGTGACTGTAATAAATAGTATATACTGAGTGTGACTGTAATAAATATTATATACTGAGTGTGACTGTAATAAATAGAATAAACTGACTGTGACTATAATAAATAGTATATACTGACTGTGATAAATAGTATACACTGAGTGAGACTGTAATAAATAGTATATACTGAGTGTGACTGTAATAAATAGTATATACTGAGTGTGACTGTGATAAATAGTATATACTGAGTCTGATAAATAGTATATACTGACTGTGACTGTAATAAATACTATATACTGAGTGTGACTGTAATAAATAGTATATACTGAGTGTGACTGTGATAAATAGAATAAACTGACTGTGACTATAATAAATAGTATATACTGACTGTGATAAATAGTATACACTGAGTGAGACTGTAATAAATAGTATATACTGATTTTGACTGTGATACTGACTATGACTGTAATAAATAGTACATACCGACTGTGACTATAATAAATAGTATATACTGACTAATAAATAGTATATACTGGGTGTGACTGTGATAAATAGTATATACTGAGTTTGACTGTGATCAATAGTTTATACTGAGTGTGACTATAATAAATAGTATATACTGACTATGTTAAATAGTATGTTCTGAGTGAGACTGTAATAAAAAGTATATACTGAGTTTGACTGTGATAAATAGTATATACTGACTGTGACTGTAATAAATAGTATATACTGACTGTGACTATAATAAATAGTATGTACTGACTGTGACTATAATAAATTGTATATACTTACTGTGATAAATAGTATATACTAACTGTGACCATAATAAATAGTATATACTTACTGTGATAAATAGTATATACTGACTGTGACTATAATAAACAGTATATACTGACTGTGATAAATAGTATATACTGAGTTTGACTGTAATAAATAGTATATACTGAGTTTGACTGTGATAAATAGTATATACTGACTGTGACTATAATAAATAGTATATACTGACTGTGATAAATAGTAAATATTAACTGTGACTGTGATAAATAGTATATACTGACTGTGACTATAATAAATAGTATATACTGACTGTGACTATAATAAATAGTATATACTGACTGTGATAAATAGTATTTACTGAGTGTGACTGTGATAAATAGTATATACTGAGTCTGATAAATAGTATATACTGACTGTGACTGTAATAAATAGTATATACTGAGTGTGACTGTAATAAATATTATATACTGAGTGTGACTGTAATAAATAGAATAAACTGACTGTAACTATAATAAATAGTATATACTGACTGTGATAAATAGTATACACTGAGTGAGACTGTAATAAATAGTATATACTGAGTTTGACTGTGATAAATAGTATATACTGACTATGACTGTAATAAATAGTACATACCTACTGTGACTATAATAAATAGTATATACTGAGTGTGATAAATAGTATATACTGGGTGTGACTGTGATAAATAGTATATACTGAGTGTGACTGTAATAAATACTATATACTGAGTTTGAGTGTAAAAAATAGTATATACTGAGTGTGACTGTAAAAAATAGTATATACTGACTGTGACTATAATAAATAGTATATACTGACTGTGATAAATAGTTTATACAGAGTGAGACTGTAATAAATAGTATATACTGAGGTTGACTGTGATAAATAGTATATACTGACTGTGACTATAATAAATAGTATATACTGACTGTGATAAATAGTATATACTGAGTGAGACTGTAATAAATACTATCTACTGACTGTGACTATAATAAATAGTATATACTGACTGTGACTATAATAAGTTTTATATACTGACTGTGATAAATAGTATATACTGACTGTGACTATAATAAATAGTATATACTGACTGTGATAAATAGTATATACTGACTGTGACTGTAATATATAGTATATACTGAGTTTGACCATGATAAATAGTATATACTGAGTGCGACTATAAAAAATAGTATATACTGACTGTGACTGTAATAAATAGTATATACTGACTGTGACTATAATAAATTGTATATACTTACTGTGATAAATAGTATATACTAACTGTGACCATAATAAATAGTATATACTTACTGTGATAAATAGTATATACTGACTGTGACTATAATAAATAGTATATACTGACTGTGATAAATAGTATATACTGAGTGAGACTAATAAATAGTATGCTGAGTTTGACTGTGATAAATAGTATATACTGACTGTGATTATAATAAATAGTATATACTGACTGTGATAAATAGTAAATATTAACTGTGACTGTGATAAATAGTATATACTGACTGTGACTATAATAAATAGTATATACTGACTGTGACTATAATAAATAGTATATACTGACTGTGATAAATAGTATTTACTGAGTGTGACTGTGATAAATAGTATATACTGAGTCTGATAAATAGTATATACTGACTGTGACTGTAATAAATAGTATATACTGAGTGTGACTGTAATAAATATTATATACTGAGTGTGACTGTAATAAATAGAATAAACTTACTGTGACTATAATAAATAGTATATACTGACTGTGATAAATAGTATACACTGAGTGAGACTGTAATAAATAGTATATACTGAGTGTGACTGTAATAAATAGTATATACTGAGTTTGACTGTGATAAATAGTATATACTGAGTCTGATAAATAGTATATACTGACTGTGACTGTAATAAATACTATATACTGAGTGTGACTGTAATAAATAGTATATACTGAGTGTGACTGTGATAAATAGAATAAACTGACTGTGACTATAATAAATAGTATATACTGACTGTGATAAATAGTATACACTGAGTGAGACTGTAATAAATAGTATATACTGATTTTGACTGTGATACTGACTATGACTGTAATAAATAGTACATACCGACTGTGACTATAATAAATAGTATATACTGACTAATAAATAGTATATACTGGGTGTGACTGTGATAAATAGTATATACTGAGTTTGACTGTGATCAATAGTTTATACTGAGTGTGACTATAATAAATAGTATATACTGACTATGTTAAATAGTATGTTCTGAGTGAGACTGTAATAAAAAGTATATACTGAGTTTGACTGTGATAAATAGTATATACTGACTGTGACTGTAATAAATAGTATATACTGACTGTGACTATAATAAATAGTATGTACTGACTGTGACTATAATAAATTGTATATACTTACTGTGATAAATAGTATATACTAACTGTGACCATAATAAATAGTATATACTTACTGTGATAAATAGTATATACTGACTGTGACTATAATAAATAGTATATACTGACTGTGATAAATAGTATATACTGAGTTTGACTGTAATAAATAGTATATACTGAGTTTGACTGTGATAAATAGTATATACTGACTGTGACTATAATAAATAGTATATACTGACTGTGATAAATAGTAAATATTAACTGTGACTGTGATAAATAGTATATACTGACTGTGACTATAATAAATAGTATATACTGACTGTGACTATAATAAATAGTATATACTGACTGTGATAAATAGTATTTACTGAGTGTGACTGTGATAAATAGTATATACTGAGTCTGATAAATAGTATATACTGACTGTGACTGTAATAAATAGTATATACTGAGTGTGACTGTAATAAATATTATATACTGAGTGTGACTGTAATAAATAGAATAAACTGACTGTGACTATAATAAATAGTATATACTGACTGTGATAAATAGTATACACTGAGTGAGACTGTAATAAATAGTATATACTGAGTTTGACTGTGATAAATAGTATATACTGACTATGACTGTAATAAATAGTACATACCTACTGTGACTATAATAAATAGTATATACTGAGTGTGATAAATAGTATATACTGGGTGTGACTGTGATAAATAGTATATACTGAGTGTGACTGTAATAAATACTATATACTGAGTTTGAGTGTAAAAAATAGTATATACTGAGTGTGACTGTAAAAAATAGTATATACTGACTGTGACTATAATAAATAGTATATACTGACTGTGATAAATAGTTTATACAGAGTGAGACTGTAATAAATAGTATATACTGAGGTTGACTGTGATAAATAGTATATACTGACTGTGACTATAATAAATAGTATGTACTGACTGTGACTATAATAAATTGTATATACTTACTGTGATAAATAGTATATACTAACTGTGACCATAATAAATAGTATATACTTACTGTGATAAATAGTATATACTGACTGTGACTGTAATAAATAGTATATACTGAGTGTGACTGTAATAAATATTATATACTGAGTGTGACTGTAATAAATAGAATAAACTGACTGTGACTATAATAAATAGTATATACTGACTGTGATAAATAGTATACACTGAGTGAGACTGTAATAAATAGTATATACTGAGTGTGACTGTAATAAATAGTATATACTGAGTGTGACTGTGATAAATAGTATATACTGAGTCTGATAAATAGTATATACTGACTGTGACTGTAATAAATACTATATACTGAGTGTGACTGTAATAAATAGTATATACTGAGTGTGACTGTGATAAATAGAATAAACTGACTGTGACTATAATAAATAGTATATACTGACTGTGATAAATAGTATACACTGAGTGAGACTGTAATAAATAGTATATACTGATTTTGACTGTGATACTGACTATGACTGTAATAAATAGTACATACCGACTGTGACTATAATAAATAGTATATACTGACTAATAAATAGTATATACTGGGTGTGACTGTGATAAATAGTATATACTGAGTTTGACTGTGATCAATAGTTTATACTGAGTGTGACTATAATAAATAGTATATACTGACTATGTTAAATAGTATGTTCTGAGTGAGACTGTAATAAAAAGTATATACTGAGTTTGACTGTGATAAATAGTATATACTGACTGTGACTGTAATAAATAGTATATACTGACTGTGACTATAATAAATAGTATGTACTGACTGTGACTATAATAAATTGTATATACTTACTGTGATAAATAGTATATACTAACTGTGACCATAATAAATAGTATATACTTACTGTGATAAATAGTATATACTGACTGTGACTATAATAAATAGTATATACTGACTGTGATAAATAGTATATACTGAGTTTGACAAGTAATAAATAGTATATACTGAGTTTGACTGTGATAAATAGTATATACTGACTGTGACTATAATAAATAGTATATACTGACTGTGATAAATAGTAAATATTAACTGTGACTGTGATAAATAGTATATACTGACTGTGACTATAATAAATAGTATATACTGACTGTGACTATAATAAATAGTATATACTGACTGTGATAAATAGTATTTACTGAGTGTGACTGTGATAAATAGTATATACTGAGTCTGATAAATAGTATATACTGACTGTGACTGTAATAAATAGTATATACTGAGTGTGACTGTAATAAATATTATATACTGAGTGTGACTGTAATAAATAGAATAAACTGACTGTAACTATAATAAATAGTATATACTGACTGTGATAAATAGTATACACTGAGTGAGACTGTAATAAATAGTATATACTGAGTTTGACTGTGATAAATAGTATATACTGACTATGACTGTAATAAATAGTACATACCTACTGTGACTATAATAAATAGTATATACTGAGTGTGATAAATAGTATATACTGGGTGTGACTGTGATAAATAGTATATACTGAGTGTGACTGTAATAAATACTATATACTGAGTTTGAGTGTAAAAAATAGTATATACTGAGTGTGACTGTAAAAAATAGTATATACTGACTGTGACTATAATAAATAGTATATACTGACTGTGATAAATAGTTTATACAGAGTGAGACTGTAATAAATAGTATATACTGAGGTTGACTGTGATAAATAGTATATACTGACTGTGACTATAATAAATAGTATATACTGACTGTGATAAATAGTATATACTGAGTGAGACTGTAATAAATACTATCTACTGACTGTGACTATAATAAATAGTATATACTGACTGTGACTATAATAAGTTTTATATACTGACTGTGATAAATAGTATATACTGACTGTGACTATAATAAATAGTATATACTGACTGTGATAAATAGTATATACTGACTGTGACTGTAATATATAGTATATACTGAGTTTGACCATGATAAATAGTATATACTGAGTGCGACTATAAAAAATAGTATATACTGACTGTGACTGTAATAAATAGTATATACTGACTGTGACTATAATAAATTGTATATACTTACTGTGATAAATAGTATATACTAACTGTGACCATAATAAATAGTATATACTTACTGTGATAAATAGTATATACTGACTGTGACTATAATAAATAGTATATACTGACTGTGATAAATAGTATATACTGAGTGAGACTGTAATAAATAGTATGCTGAGTTTGACTGTGATAAATAGTATATACTGACTGTGACTATAATAAATAGTATATACTGACTGTGATAAATAGTAAATATTAACTGTGACTGTGATAAATAGTATATACTGACTGTGACTATAATAAATAGTATATACTGACTGTGACTATAATAAATAGTATATACTGACTGTGATAAATAGTATTTACTGAGTGTGACTGTGATAAATAGTATATACTGAGTCTGATAAATAGTATATACTGACTGTGACTGTAATAAATAGTATATACTGAGTGTGACTGTAATAAATATTATATACTGAGTGTGACTGTAATAAATAGAATAAACTGACTGTGACTATAATAAATAGTATATACTGACTGTGATAAATAGTATACACTGAGTGAGACTGTAATAAATAGTATATACTGAGTGTGACTGTAATAAATAGTATATACTGAGTTTGACTGTGATAAATAGTATATACTGATTCTGATAAATAGTATATACTGACTGTGACTGTAATAAATACTATATACTGAGTGTGACTGTAATAAATAGTATATACTGAGTGTGACTGTGATAAATAGAATAAACTGACTGTGACTATAATAAATAGTATATACTGACTGTGATAAATAGTATACACTGAGTGAGACTGTAATAAATAGTATATACTGATTTTGACTGTGATACTGACTATGACTGTAATAAATAGTACATACCGACTGTGACTATAATAAATAGTATATACTGACTAATAAATAGTATATACTGGGTGTGACTGTGATAAATAGTATATACTGAGTTTGACTGTGATCAATAGTTTATACTGAGTGTGACTATAATAAATAGTATATACTGACTATGTTAAATAGTATGTTCTGAGTGAGACTGTAATAAAAAGTATATACTGAGTTTGACTGTGATAAATAGTATATACTGACTGTGACTGTAATAAATAGTATATACTGACTGTGACTATAATAAATAGTATGTACTGACTGTGACTATAATAAATTGTATATACTTACTGTGATAAATAGTATATACTAACTGTGACCATAATAAATAGTATATACTTACTGTGATAAATAGTATATACTGACTGTGACTATAATAAATAGTATATACTGACTGTGATAAATAGTATATACTGAGTTTGACTGTAATAAATAGTATATACTGAGTTTGACTGTGATAAATAGTATATACTGACTGTGACTATAATAAATAGTATATACTGACTGTGATAAATAGTAAATATTAACTGTGACTGTGATAAATAGTATATACTGACTGTGACTATAATAAATAGTATATACTGACTGTGACTATAATAAATAGTATATACTGACTGTGATAAATAGTATTTACTGAGTGTGACTGTGATAAATAGTATATACTGAGTCTGATAAATAGTATATACTGACTGTGACTGTAATAAATAGTATATACTGAGTGTGACTGTAATAAATATTATATACTGAGTGTGACTGTAATAAATAGAATAAACTGACTGTGACTATAATAAATAGTATATACTGACTGTGATAAATAGTATACACTGAGTGAGACTGTAATAAATAGTATATACTGAGTTTGACTGTGATAAATAGTATATACTGACTATGACTGTAATAAATAGTACATACCTACTGTGACTATAATAAATAGTATATACTGAGTGTGATAAATAGTATATACTGGGTGTGACTGTGATAAATAGTATATACTGAGTGTGACTGTAATAAATACTATATACTGAGTTTGAGTGTAAAAAATAGTATATACTGAGTGTGACTGTAAAAAATAGTATATACTGACTGTGACTATAATAAATAGTATATACTGACTGTGATAAATAGTTTATACAGAGTGAGACTGTAATAAATAGTATATACTGAGGTTGACTGTGATAAATAGTATATACTGACTGTGACTATAATAAATAGTATATACTGACTGTGATAAATAGTATATACTGAGTGAGACTGTAATAAATACTATCTACTGACTGTGACTATAATAAATAGTATATACTGACTGTGACTATAATAAGTTTTATATACTGACTGTGATAAATAGTATATACTGAGTTTGACTGTGATCAATAGTTTATACTGAGTGTGACTATAATAAATAGTATATACTGACTATGTTAAATAGTATGTTCTGAGTGAGACTGTAATAAAAAGTATATACTGAGTTTGACTGTGATAAATAGTATATACTGACTGTGACTGTAATAAATAGTATATACTGACTGTGACTATAATAAATAGTATGTACTGACTGTGACTATAATAATTTGTATATACTTACTGTGATAAATAGTATATACTAACTGTGACCATAATAAATAGTATATACTTACTGTGATAAATAGTATATACTGACTGTGACTATAATAAATAGTATATACTGACTGTGATAAATAGTATATACTGAGTTTGACTGTAATAAATAGTATATACTGAGTTTGACTGTGATAAATAGTATATACTGACTGTGACTATAATAAATAGTATATACTGACTGTGATAAATAGTAAATATTAACTGTGACTGTGATAAATAGTATATACTGACTGTGACTATAATAAATAGTATATACTGACTGTGACTATAATAAATAGTATATACTGACTGTGATAAATAGTATTTACTGAGTGTGACTGTGATAAATAGTATATACTGAGTCTGATAAATAGTATATACTGACTGTGACTGTAATAAATAGTATATACTGAGTGTGACTGTAATAAATATTATATACTGAGTGTGACTGTAATAAATAGAATAAACTGACTGTGACTATAATAAATAGTATATACTGACTGTGATAAATAGTATACACTGAGTGAGACTGTAATAAATAGTATATACTGAGTTTGACTGTGATAAATAGTATATACTGACTATGACTGTAATAAATAGTACATACCTACTGTGACTATAATAAATAGTATATACTGAGTGTGATAAATAGTATATACTGGGTGTGACTGTGATAAATAGTATATACTGAGTGTGACTGTAATAAATACTATATACTGAGTTTGAGTGTAAAAAATAGTATATACTGAGTGTGACTGTAAAAAATAGTATATACTGACTGTGACTATAATAAATAGTATATACTGACTGTGATAAATAGTTTATACAGAGTGAGACTGTAATAAATAGTATATACTGAGGTTGACTGTGATAAATAGTATATACTGACTGTGACTATAATAAATAGTATATACTGACTGTGATAAATAGTATATACTGAGTGAGACTGTAATAAATACTATCTACTGACTGTGACTATAATAAATAGTATATACTGACTGTGACTATAATAAGTTTTATATACTGTGTCACGGAGCAAAGGTATACGTCTTCCTCCGGATGGTCTTTTGAATCAACACGGACGCAAGAGGTCGGGAGACAACAGCAATTTATTGTAATCCACAAAGTTAGTAGCCGGCGGCGGTCACATCAACCGTAATAACAATAAGTCCACAGAAGTCACAATCCAATGATAACTTTGGTTCCTTGGTCCTGTAACTAAGTCCTGGCTCTCTGCAGAGCTGTGCACAGGCCGGCTAACACATACTAACTGCAAGCTACAACTATATACTAAACTGTTACTTCCTATATCTGTGGGTGGGAAGGGCTGAGTCACAGATCCTTCCCCCCTCACCTATACCAAGGAGAGCAGACTCCCTGTCTACTATGGACAATGCACCATCCAACATCTTCTTGGAGACACTGATCAGATTATCTCCACCCATTGTCCTCACTAGTTAGAGGTATTTGCATACAATGTGCTAACACACTAGACCCTAATCAGCCAACTACACACTGATGTTTACAACAGGTTAGAGAATACATTCCACATGAAATATATATTACACATGGCCTATAGTATAGACTCTAACCATCCCGTGACAACCCCTCCCCCTCTCAAAACATGTGCATGACACAATTGGCCTACACAGGTAAATTGGGGAATGCACATCAGTCTCTATAGCTCATATGTCCTCCTGCCGGGATAACCCATCCGCGTTCTGGTGTTGGCTCCCTCGGCGGTACTGAATGGTAAAGTTGTAGGGTTGAAGGGCCAGACTCCACCTCAACAGTCGTCCATTGTCCCCAGAGACTCTCTGCAGCCAAGTGAGGGGGTTGTGGTCGGTAACTACGGTGAACTCCCGACCATACAGGTACGGCTGTAACTTCTTGAGGGCCCAAACTACTGCCAAGCATTCCTTCTCTATAGTGGCATATGCTACTTCCCGGTCCTGCAGCTTCCGGCTGAGGTAGGCAATGGGGTGCTCCTCCCCCGCGGCATTTACTTGGCTTCGGGTCACTGCTCCCACAAAGTGGCACTGTAGATTTCCAACATCGTTGCCTAACAGAACATCGGCCGGCAGCCCGCTCATCACACCAATTGTGCATCGTTTTGGTCCATAACCATAGTCGAGTTCCACGGTAGCTTTAGGAATACGTTTCCGAGTACCTCCTGCCAACTCGATAGAAAGGCCAGGGCCCTCCTCTAGGGCCTCGGGTCGAACCACTCGGGGGTCCGCTACCGTTAGGAAAGCTCCCGAGTCCCGGAATCCAACAACTGTTCGGCCATCCAGTAGGACCTCCTGCAAGTGCTTCCGCTGAAGGTTTGCGGGATGTGTGGCGGAAGGCTGAATCCCATAGACCCCTGGAGGTGGAACAGATGGGTCATTCATGGAGTCATCTGGAAATGGGGCCAAACTTTCAGTCCTAGGGGTGGTTCCCAGGTAGTGAATAGGCCGGGATGCCACGGTGGCCCGTGCCCCCATGTTAACAGGGCAACTAGCTTGCAAATGTCCAGGCCGCCCGCACCCAAAACATCTGCGCTCTAGCATTCTTCCAGTAGGTCGTTGTCTAGGGACAGGGTTGTTCATAGCTGGAGGCCGATGGGCTGGGGCAGGGGTAGAGGGGGAATTGTAATCCTGAGGCCGGGCACGAAAGGTGGGTGGCTGGATGAAGGGTGTCTGGCGGACTGTGGTAGTTTTCCGCTCCTCTGCAAACAACCTCTTCCACTGCGGCTTGATGGTCAGGCCCTCATCTGCAAGGGAAGCAGCTTGCTCCACTGTGGCTGGGTTCCGTTCCAGCACCCACTCACGGATCTCAGCGGGGCACTGGGAAAAGAACTGTTCCTTAAGTATGACTTGGAGGATCTTATCGACTGTGACAGCCTCCTCTCCTTCTAGCCAGCGCTTGCATGCTTGCTTCAACTTGTGGGCGAACATGTGGAAGGAGCTTCCCCCATTGTAAGACAAAGAGCGGAATTGAACTCGGTAGGTCTCTGGAGTGACGGCATAATACTTCTGCACCGCTCTTTTAATGGCCTCATAGTCCCGCTGATCACTAGGGTCCATGGCTCTGAGAGCTTCCGCAGCCCCATCTCGTAGGTGCCCCACCAGATACCGGACCCAATCCTTCTCTGGGACTTCCATCAGGTGGCACTGGTGTTCGAAGTCCTGAAAATATCCATCAACATCCCCAGCCGCTTCATCAAAGGTCTTGAAGTGTTTATGGGAGACATATGGTGGTTCTCTCACTGTTGGGCTGGGGGCCGACGTTTGATTATAATTCCGCGTAGTTATCTCAGCCATTCGCATTTCATGCGCCATTCTTTCCTTTTCATGCGCCATTCTCTGTTCCTCCTTCTCCGTTTCCTGAGCCCTCTGTAATGCTCTACTCCTTTGCTCTGCAGTTGCTCCTAGCCCCAGCACTGCCAACTCCTCCTCATACAAAACAACCCATCTGCTCTTTTGGGTCTGTACCTGCCACTCCCGTATCTCTCCAGTCTCCTGGGGGCAGCCCTCCTCATGGTCGCTTTGCAGGGTCATCTCCTCCAGTGCCTCGATCAGTTGATCTTTCGTTCTTCCCTGGTAACTCAGGTTTAGTTCCCGGGCCCTTACTTGTAGACTTGCCATAGTCCAGTTCCTGTATTCTGAGGTTGTGGCTCCATTAATCGCTGGGCTGTTGTAGTCCATTTCGCTGTCCGCTGTCGATCCCACCGCTGCCAACCAGTTGTCACGGAGCAAAGGTATACGTCTTCCTCCGGATGGTCTTTTGAATCAACACGGACGCAAGAGGTCGGGAGACAACAGCAATTTATTGTAATCCACAAAGTTAGTAGCCGGCGGCGGTCACATCAACCGTAATAACAATAAGTCCACAGAAGTCACAATCCAATGATAACTTTGGTTCCTTGGTCCTGTAACTAAGTCCTGGCTCTCTGCAGAGCTGTGCACAGGCCGGCTAACACATACTAACTGCAAACTACAACTATATACTAAACTGTTACTTCCTATATCTGTGGGTGGGAAGGGCTGAGTCACAGATCCTTCCCCCCTCACCTATACCAAGGAGAGCAGACTCCCTGTCTACTATGGACAATGCACCATCCAACATCTTCTTGGAGACACTGATCAGATTATCTCCACCCATTGTCCTCACTAGTTAGAGGTATTTGCATACAATGTGCTAACACACTAGACCCTAATCAGCCAACTACACACTGATGTTTACAACAGGTTAGAGAATACATTCCACATGAAATATATATTACACATGGCCTATAGTATAGACTCTAACCATCCCGTGACATACTGACTGTGATAAATAGTATATACTGACTGTGACTATAATAAATAGTATATACTGACTGTGATAAATAGTATATACTGACTGTGACTGTAATATATAGTATATACTGAGTTTGACCATGATAAATAGTATATACTGAGTGTGACTATAAAAAATAGTATATACTGACTGTGACTGTAATAGACAGTATATACTGACTGTGACTATAATAAATTGTATATACTTACTGTGATAAATAGTATATACTAACTGTGACCATAATAAATAGTATATACTTACTGTGATAAATAGTATATACTGACTGTGACTATAATAAATAGTATATACTGACTGTGATAAATAGTATATACTGAGTGAGACTGTAATAAATAGTATACTGAGTTTGACTGTGATAAATAGTATATACTGACTGTGACTATAATAAATAGTATATACTGACTGTGATAAATAGTAAATATTAACTGTGACTGTGATAAATAGTATATACTGACTGTGACTATAATAAATAGTATATACTGACTGTGACTATAATAAATAGTATATACTGACTGTGATAAATAGTATTTACTGAGTGTGACTGTGATAAATAGTATATACTGAGTCTGATAAATAGTATATACTGACTGTGACTGTAATAAATAGTATATACTGAGTGTGACTGTAATAAATATTATATACTGAGTGTGACTGTAATAAATAGAATAAACTGACTGTGACTATAATAAATAGTATATACTGACTGTGATAAATAGTATACACTGAGTGAGACTGTAATAAATAGTATATACTGAGTGTGACTGTAATAAATAGTATATACTGAGTTTGACTGTGATAAATAGTATATACTGAGTCTGATAAATAGTATATACTGACTGTGACTGTAATAAATACTATATACTGAGTGTGACTGTAATAAATAGTATATACTGAGTGTGACTGTGATAAATAGAATAAACTGACTGTGACTATAATAAATAGTATATACTGACTGTGATAAATAGTATACACTGAGTGAGACTGTAATAAATAGTATATACTGATTTTGACTGTGATACTGACTATGACTGTAATAAATAGTACATACCGACTGTGACTATAATAAATAGTATATACTGACTAATAAATAGTATATACTGGGTGTGACTGTGATAAATAGTATATACTGAGTTTGACTGTGATCAATAGTTTATACTGAGTGTGACTATAATAAATAGTATATACTGACTATGTTAAATAGTATGTTCTGAGTGAGACTGTAATAAAAAGTATATACTGAGTTTGACTGTGATAAATAGTATATACTGACTGTGACTGTAATAAATAGTATATACTGACTGTGACTATAATAAATAGTATGTACTGACTGTGACTATAATAAATTGTATATACTTACTGTGATAAATAGTATATACTAACTGTGACCATAATAAATAGTATATACTTACTGTGATAAATAGTATATACTGACTGTGACTATAATAAATAGTATATACTGACTGTGATAAATAGCATATACTGAGTTTGACTGTAATAAATAGTATATACTGAGTTTGACTGTGATAAATAGTATATACTGACTGTGACTATAATAAATAGTATATACTGACTGTGATAAATAGTAAATATTAACTGTGACTGTGATAAATAGTATATACTGACTGTGACTATAATAAATAGTATATACTGACTGTGACTATAATAAATAGTATATACTGACTGTGATAAATAGTATTTACTGAGTGTGACTGTGATAAATAGTATATACTGAGTCTGATAAATAGTATATACTGACTGTGACTGTAATAAATAGTATATACTGAGTGTGACTGTAATAAATATTATATACTGAATGTGACTGTAATAAATAGAATAAACTGACTGTGACTATAATAAATAGTATATACTGACTGTGATAAATAGTATACACTGAGTGAGACTGTAATAAATAGTATATACTGAGTTTGACTGTGATAAATAGTATATACTGACTATGACTGTAATAAATAGTACATACCTACTGTGACTATAATAAATAGTATATACTGAGTGTGATAAATAGTATATACTGGGTGTGACTGTGATAAATAGTATATACTGAGTGTGACTGTAATAAATACTATATACTGAGTTTGAGTGTAAAAAATAGTATATACTGAGTGTGACTGTAAAAAATAGTATATACTGACTGTGACTATAATAAATAGTATATACTGACTGTGATAAATAGTTTATACAGAGTGAGACTGTAATAAATAGTATATACTGAGGTTGACTGTGATAAATAGTATATACTGACTGTGACTATAATAAATAGTATATACTGACTGTGATAAATAGTATATACTGAGTGAGACTGTAATAAATACTATCTACTGACTGTGACTATAATAAATAGTATATACTGACTGTGACTATAATAAGTTTTATATACTGACTGTGATAAATAGTATATACTGACTGTGACTATAAAAAATAGTATATACTGACTGTGATAAATAGTATATACTGACTGTGACTGTAATAAATAGTATATACTGACTGTGACTATAATAAATAGTATGTACTGACTGTGACTATAATAAATTGTATATACTTACTGTGATAAATAGTATATACTAACTGTGACCATAATAAATAGTATATACTTACTGTGATAAATAGTATATACTGACTGTGACTATAATAAATAGTATATACTGACTGTGATAAATAGTATATACTGAGTTTGACTGTAATAAATAGTATATACTGAGTTTGACTGTGATAAATAGTATATACTGACTGTGACTATAATAAATAGTATATACTGACTGTGATAAATAGTAAATATTAACTGTGACTGTGATAAATAGTATATACTGACTGTGACTATAATAAATAGTATATACTGACTGTGACTATAATAAATAGTATATATTGACTGTGATAAATAGTATTTACTGAGTGTGACTGTGATAAATAGTATATACTGAGTCTGATAAATAGTATATACTGACTGTGACTGTAATAAATAGTATATACTGAGTGTGACTGTAATAAATATTATATACTGAATGTGACTGTAATAAATAGAATAAACTGACTGTGACTATAATAAATAGTATATACTGACTGTGATAAATAGTATACACTGAGTGAGACTGTAATAAATAGTATATACTGAGTTTGACTGTGATAAATAGTATATACTGACTATGACTGTAATAAATAGTACATACCTACTGTGACTATAATAAATAGTATATACTGAGTGTGATAAATAGTATATACTGGGTGTGACTGTGATAAATAGTATATACTGAGTGTGACTGTAATAAATACTATATACTGAGTTTGAGTGTAAAAAATAGTATATACTGAGTGTGACTGTAAAAAATAGTATATACTGACTGTGACTATAATAAATAGTATATACTGACTGTGATAAATAGTTTATACAGAGTGAGACTGTAATAAATAGTATATACTGAGGTTGACTGTGATAAATAGTATATACTGACTGTGACTATAATAAATAGTATATACTGACTGTGATAAATAGTATATACTGAGTGAGACTGTAATAAATACTATCTACTGACTGTGACTATAATAAATAGTATATACTGACTGTGACTATAATAAGTTTTATATACTGACTGTGATAAATAGTATATACTGACTGTGACTATAAAAAATAGTATATACTGACTGTGATAAATAGTATATACTGACTGTGACTGTAATAAATAGTATATACTGAGTGTGACTATAAAAAATAGTATATACTGATTGTGATAACTAGTATATACTTAGTGAGACTGAAATAAATAGTATATACTGAGTTTGACTGTCATAAATAGTATATACTGACTGTGACTGTAATAAATAGTATATACTGACTGTGACTATAATAAATAGTATATACTGACTGTGACTATAATAAATTGTATACACTGATTGTGATAAATAGTATTTACTAACTGTGACTATAATAAATAGTATATACTGACTGTGATAAATAGTATATACTGACTGTGACTATAATAAATATTATATACTGACTGTGATAAATACTATATACTGGATGTGACTGTAATATATAATATATACTGAGTTTGACTGTGATAAATAGTATATGCTGAGTGTGACTATAATAAATAGTATATACTGACTGTGATAAATAGTAAATACTGACTGTGACTGTAATAAATAGTATATACTGACTGTGACTATAATAAATAGTATATACTGACTGTGATAAATAGTATATACTGACTGTGACTGTAATAAATAGTATATACTGACTGTTACTATAATATATAGTATATACTGACTTTGATAAATAGTATATACTGAGTGTGACTATAATAAATAGTATATACTGACTGTTATAAATAATATATAGTGACTGTGACTGTAATAAATAGTATATACTGACTGTGACTATAATAAATAGTATATACTGACTGTGACTGTAATAAATAGTATATACTGACTGTTACTATAATATATAGTGTATACTGACTTTGATAAATAGTATATACTGAGTGTGACTGTAATAAATAGTATATACTGAGTTTGATTGTGATAAATAGTGTATACTGACTGTGACTATAATAAACAGTGTATACTGACTGTGACTATAATAAATAGTATATACTGACTGTTATAAATAATATATAGTGACTGTGACTGTAATAAATAGTATATACTGACTGTGACTATAAAAAATAGTATATACTGACTGTGACTATATTAAATAATATATACTGACTGGGATCAATAGTATATATTGAGTGTGACTGTAGTAAATAGTATATACTGAGTTTGACTGTGATAAATAGTATATTCTGACTGTGACTGTAATAAATAGTATATACAGACTGTGACTATAATAAATAGTATATACTGACTAATAAATAGTATATACTGAGTGTGACTGTGATAAATAGTATATACTGAGTTTGAATGTGATAAATAGTATATACTGACTGTGACTGTAATAAATACTATATACTGAGTTTGACTGTAATAAATAGTATATACTGAGTGAGACTGAAATAAATAGTATATATTGAGTTTGACTGTTATAAATAGTATATACTGGCTGTGACTGTAATAAATAGTATATACTGACTGTGACTATAATAAATAGTATATACAGACTGTGACTATAATAAATTGTATATACTGACTGTGATAAATAGTAAATACTAACTGTGACTATAATAAATAGTGTATACTGACTGTGATAAATAGTATATACTGACTGTGACTATAATAAATAGTATATACTGACTGTGACTATAAAAAATAGTATATACTGACTGTGATAAATAGTATATAATGACTGTGACTGTAATAAATAGTATATACTGACTGTTACTATAATATATATTATATACTGACTTTGATAAATAGTATATACTGAGTGTGACTGTAATATATAGTATATACTGAGTTTGACTGTGATAAATAGTATATACTGAGTTTGACTGTGATAAATAGTATATGCTGAGTTTAACTGTGATAAATAATATATATTGAGTCTGATAGTATATACTGACTGTGACTGTAATAAATACTATATACTGAGTGTGACTATAATAAATAGTATATACTGACTGTGACTGTAATAAATAGTATATACCGACTGTGACTATAATAAATAGTATATACTGACTGATAAATAGAATATACTGAGTTTGACTGTGATAAATAGTATATGCTGAGTTTAACTGTGATAAATAATATATATTGAGTCTGATAGTATATACTGACTGTGACTGTAATAAATACTATATACTGAGTGAGACTATAATAAATAGTATATACTGAGTGTGACTGTAATAAATAGTATATACTGACTGTGACTATAATAAATAATATATACTGACTGTGATAAATAGTATATACTGAATGTGACTGTAATATATAGTATATACTGAGTGTGACTATAATAAATAGTTTATACTGACTGTGATAAATAGTATATACTGAGTGTGACTATAATAAATAGTATATACTGAGTTTGACTGTGATAAATAGTGTATACTGACTGTGACTATAATAAACAGTGTATACTGACTGTGACTATAATAAATAGTATAAACTGACTGTTATAAATAATATATAGTGACTGTGACTGTAATAAATAGTATATACTGACTGTGACTATAAAAAATAGTATATACTGACTGTGACTATAATAAATAATATATACTGACTGGGATCAATAGTATATACTGAGTGTGACTGTAGTAATAGTATATACTGAGTTTGACTGTGATAAATAGTATATACTGACTGTGACTCTAATAAATAGTATATACCAAATGTGACTATAATAAATAGTATATACTGACTAATAAATAGTATATACTGAGTGTGACTGTGATAAATACTATATACTGAGTTTGACTGTGATAAATAGTATATACTGAGTTTGACTGTGATAAATAGTATATACTGACTGTGACTGTAATAAATACTATATACTGAGTTTGACTGTAATAAATAGTATATACTGAGTCTGATAAATAGTATATACTGACTGTGACTGTAATAAATACTATATACTAAGTGTGACTGTAATAAATAGTATATACTGAGTGTGACTGTAATAAATAGAATAAACTGACTGTGACTATAATAAATAGTATATACTGACTGTGATAAATAGTATACACTGAGTGAGACTGTAATAAATATTATATACTGATTTTGACTGTGATACTGACTATGACTGTAATAAATAGTACATACCGACTGTGACTATAATAAATAGTATATACTGACTAATAAATAGTATATACTGGGTGTGACTGTGATAAATAGTATATACTGAGTTTGACTGTGATCAATAGTTTATACTGAGTGTGACTATAATAAATAGTATATACTGACTATGTTAAATAGTATGTTCTGAGTGAGACTGTAATAAAAAGTATATACTGAGTTTGACTGTGATAAATAGTATATACTGACTGTGACTGTAATAAATAGTATATACTGACTGTGACTATAATAAATTGAATATACTGACTGTGACTATAATAAATAGTATATACTTACTGTGATAAATAGTATATACTGACTGTGACTATAATAAATAGTATATACTGACTGTGATAAATAGTATATACTGAGTTTGACTGTAATAAATAGTATACTGAGTTTGACTGTGATAAATAGTATATACTGACTGTGACTATAATAAATAGTATATACTGACTTTGATAAATAGTAAATATTAACTGTAACTGTGATAAATAGTATATACTGACTGTGACTATAATAAATAGTATATACTGACTGTGACTATAATAATTAGTATATACTGACTGTGATAAATAGTATTTACTGAGTGTGACTGTGATAAATAGTATATACTGAGTCTGATAAATAGTATATACTGACTGTGACTGTAATAAATAGTATATACTGAGTGTGACTGTAATAAATATTATATACTGAGTGTGACTGTAATAAATAGAATAAACTGACTGTGACTATAATAAATAGTATATACTGACTGTGATAAATAGTATACACTGAGTGAGACTGTAATAAATAGTATATACTGAGTTTGACTGTGATAAATAGTATATACTGACTATGACTGTAATAAATAGTACATACCTACTGTGACTATAATAAATAGTATATACTGAGTGTGATAAATAGTATATACTGGGTGTGACTGTGATAAATATTATATACTGGGTGTGACTGTAATAAATACTATATTCTGAGTTTGACTGTAAAAAATTAGTATTTACTGAGTGTGACTGTAAAAAATAGTATATACTGACTGTGACTATAATAAATAGTATATACTGACTGTGATAAATAGTTTATACAGAGTGAGACTGTAATAAATAGTATATACTGAGGTTGACTGTGATAAATAGTATATACTGACTGTGACTATAATAAATAATATATACTGACTGTGATAAATAGTATATACTGAGTGAGACTGTAATAAATACTATCTACTGACTGTGACTATAATAAATAGTATATACTGACTGTGACTATAATAAGTTTTATATACTGACTGTGATAAATAGTATATACTGACTGTGACTATAATAAATAGTATATACTGACTGTGATAAATAGTATATACTGACTGTGACTGTAATATATAGTATATACTGAGTTTGACAATGATAATTAGTATATACTGAGTGTGACTATAAAAAATAGTATATAATGACTGTGATAAATAGTATATACTGACTGTGACTGTAATAAATAGTATATACTGAGTGTGACTATAAAAAATAGTATATACTGATTGTGATAACTAGTATATACTGAGTGAGACTGAAATAAATAGTATATACTGAGTTTGACTGTCATAAATAGTATATACTGACTGTGACTGTAATAAATAGTATATACTGACTGTGACTATAATAAATAGTATATACTGACTGTTATAAATAGTATATACTAACTGTGACTATAATAAATAGTATATACTGACTGTGATAAATAGTATATACTGACTGTGACTATAATAAATATTATATACTGACTGTGATAAATACTATATACTGGATGTGACTGTAATAAATAATATATACTGAGTTTGACTGTGATAAATAGTATATACTGAGTGAGACTGAAATAAATAGTATATACTGAGTTTGACTGTCATAAATAGTATTTACTAACTGTGACTATAATAAATAGTATATACTGACTGTGATAAATAGTAAATACTGACTGTGACTGTAATAAATAGTATATACTGACTGTGACTATAATAAATAGTATATACTGACTGTTACTATAATATATAGTATATACTGACTTTGATAAATAGTATATACTGAGTGTGACTGTAATAAATAGTATATACTGAGTTTGACTGTGATAAATAGTGTATACTGACTGTGACTATAATAAACAGTATATACTGACTGTGACTATAATAAATAGTATATACTGACTGTTATAAATAATATATAGTGACTGTGACTGTAATAAATAGTATATACTGACTGTGACTATAAAAAATAGTATATACTGACTGTGACTATATTAAATAATATATACTGACTGGGATCAATAGTATATACTGAGTGTGACTGTAGTAAATAGTATATACTGAGTTTGACTGTGATAAATAGTATATTCTGACTGTGACTGTAATAAATAGTATATACCGACTGTGACTATAATAAATAGTATATACTGACTAATAAATAGTATATACTGACTGTGATAAATACTATATACTGGATGTGACTGTAATAAATAATATATACTGAGTTTGACTGTGATAAATAGTATATGCTGATTGTGACTATAATAAATAGTATATACTGACTGTGATAAATAGTAAATACTGACTGTGACTGTAATAAATAGTATATACTGACTGTGACTATAATAAATAGTATATACTGACTGTGATAAATAGTATATACTGACTGTGACTGTAATAAATAGTATATACTGACTGTTACTATAATATATAGTATATACTGACTTTGATAATTAGTATATACTGAGTGTGACTGTAATAAATAGTATATACTGAGTTTGACTGTGATAAATAGTGTATACTGACTGTGACTATAATAAACAGTATATACTGACTGAGACTATAATAAATAGTATATACTGACTGTTATAAATAATATATAGTGACTGTGACTGTAATAAATAGTATATACTGACTGTGACTATAATAAATAGTATATACTGACTGTGACTGTAATAAATAGTATATACTGACTGTTACTATAATATAAAGTGTATACTGACTTTGATAAATAGTATATACTGAGTGTGACTGTAATAAATAGTATATACTGAGTTTGACTGTGATAAATAGTGTATACTGACTGTGACTATAATAAACAGTGTATACTGACTGTGACTATAATAAATAGTATATACTGACTGTTATAAATAATATATAGTGACTGTGACTGTAATAAAGAGTATATACTGACTGTGACTATAAAAAATAGTATATACTGACTGTGAATATAATAAATAATATATACTGACTGGGATCAATAGTATATACTGAGTGTGACTGTAGTAAATAGTATATACTGAGTTTGACTGTGATAAATAGTATATTCTGACTGTGACTGTAATAAATAGTATATACCGACTGTGACTATAATAAATAGTATATACTGACTAATAAATAGTATATACTGAGTGTGACTGTGATAAATAGTATATACTGAGTATGACTGTGATAAATAGTATATACTGACTGTGACTGTAATAAATACTATATACTGAGTTTGACTGTAATAAATAGTATATACTGAGTGTGACTGTGATAAATAGTATATACTGAGTTTGACTGTAATAAATAGTATATACTGACTGTGACTATAATAAATAGTATATACTGATTGTGATAAATAGTATATACTGAGTGAGACTGAAATAAATAGTATATATTGAGTTTGACTGTTATAAATAGTATATACTGACTGTGACTGTAATAAATAGTATATACTGACTGTGACTATAATAAATAGTATATACTGACTGTGACTATAATAAATTGTAAATACTGACTGTGATAAATAGTAAATACTAACTGTGACTATAATAAATAGTGTATACTGACTGTGATAAATAGTATATACTGACTGTGACTATAATAAATAGTATATACTGACTGTGATAAATAGTATATACTGACTGTGACTATAATAAATATTATATACTGACTGTGATAAATACTATATACTGACTGTGACTGTAATAAATAGTATATACTGAGTTTGACTGTGATAAATAGTATATACTGAGTGTGACTATAATAAATATTATATACTGACTGTGATAAATAGTATATCCTGACTGTGACTGTAATAAATAGTATATACTGACTGTTACTATAATATATAGTATATACTGACTTTGAAAAATAGTATATACTGAGTGTGACTGTAATAAATACTATATACTGAGTGTGACTGTAATAAATAGTATATACTGAGTGTGACTGTAATAAATAGAATAAACTGACTGTGACTATAATAAATAGTATATACTGACTGTGATAAATAGTATACACTGAGTGAGACTGTAATAAATAGTATATACTGAGTTTGACTGTGATACTGACTATGACTGTAATAAATAGTACATACCGACTGTGACTATAATAAATAGTATATACTAACTAATAAATAGTATATACTGGGTGTGACTGTGATAAATAGTATATACTGAGTTTGACTGTGATCAATAGTTTATACTGAGTGTGACTATAATAAATAGTATATACTGACTATGTTAAATAGTATATTCTGAGTGAGACTGTAATAAATAGTATATACTGAGTTTGACTGTGATAAAAAGTATATACTGACTGTGACTGTAATAAATAGTATATACTGACTGTGACTATAATAAATTGTATATACTGACTGTAACTATAATAAATTGTATATACTTACTGTGATAAATAGTATATACTAACTGTGACCATAATAAATAGTATATACTTACTGTGATAAATAGTATATACTGACTGTGACTATAATAAATAGTATATACTGACTGTGATAAATAGTATATACTGAGTTTGACTGTAATAAATTGTATACTGAGTTTGACTGTGATAAATAGTATATACTGACTGTGACTATAATAAATAGTATATACTGACTGTGATTATAATAAATAGTATATACTGACTGTGACTATAATAAATAGTATATACTGACTGACTGTGATAAATAGTATTTACTGAGTGTGACTGTGATAAATAGTATATACTGAGTCTGATAAATAGTATATACTGACTGTGACTGTAATAAATAGTATATACTGAGTGTGACTGTAGTAAATATTGTACACTGAGTGTGACTGTAATAAATAGTATATACTGAGTTTGACTGTGATAAATAGTGTATACTGACTGTGACTATAACAAACAGTGTATACTGACTGTGACTATAATAAATAGTATAAACTGACTGTTATAAATAATATATAGTGACTGTGACTGTAATAAATAGTATATACTGACTGTGACAATAAAAAATAGTATATACTGACTGT
Organism: Leptodactylus fuscus; assembly: GCF_031893055.1. Lineage (NCBI taxonomy): Eukaryota > Metazoa > Chordata > Amphibia > Anura > Leptodactylidae > Leptodactylus > Leptodactylus fuscus. The sequence goes on from NC_134268.1 coordinate 7,221,969, forward strand.
GACTATAATAAATAATATATACTGACTGGGATCAATAGTATATACTGAGTGTGACTGTAGTAAATAGTATATACTGAGTTTGACTGTGATAAATAGTATATACTGACTGTGACTCTAATAAATAGTATATACCAACTGTGACTATAATAAATAGTATATACTGACTAATAAATAGTATATACTGAGTGTGACTGTGATAAATACTATATACTGAGTTTGACTGTGATAAATAGTATATACTGAGTTTGACTGTGATAAATAGTATATACTGACTGTGACTGTAATAAATACTATATACTGAGTTTGACTGTAATAAATAGTATATACTGAGTCTGATAAATAGTATATACTGACTGTGACTGTAAAAAATACTATATACTGAGTGTGACTGTAATAAATAGAATAAACTGACTGTGACTATAATAAATAGTATATACTGACTGTGATAAATAGTATACACTGAGTGAGACTGTAATAAATAGTATATACGGATTTTGACTGTGATACTGACTATGACTGTAATAAATAGTACATACCGACTGTGACTATAATAAAGAGTATATACTGACTAATAAATAGTATATACTGGGTGTGACTGTGATAAATAGTATATACTGAGTTTGACTGTGATCAATAGTTTATACTGAGTGTGACTATAATAAATAGTATATACTGAGGTTGACTGTGATAAATAGTATATACTGACTGTGACTATAATAAATAGTATATACTGACTGTGATAAATAGTATATACTGAGTGAGACTGTAATAAATACTATCTACTGACTGTGACTATAATAAATAGTATATACTGACTGTGACTATAATAAGTTTTATATACTGACTGTGATAAATAGTATATACTGACTGTGACTATAATAAATAGTATATACTGACTGTGATAAATAGTATATACTGACTGTGACTGTAATATATAGTATATACTGAGTTTGACCATGATAAATAGTATATACTGAGTGTGACTATAAAAAATAGTATATACTGACTGTGATAAATAGTATATACTGACTGTGACTGTAATAAATAGTATATACCGACTGTGACTATATTAATTAGTAAATACTGACTGATAAATAGAATATACTGAGTTTGACTGTGATAAATAGTATATGCTGAGTTTAACTGTGATAAATAATATATATTGAGTCTGATAGTATATACTGACTGTGACTGTAATAAATAGTATATACTGAGTGTGACTGTAATAAATAGTATATACTGAGTGTGACTGTAATAAATAGTATATACTGACTGTGACTATAATAAATAATATATACTGACTGTGATAAATAGTATATACTGAATGTGACTGTAATATATAGTATATACTGAGTGTGACTATAATAAATAGTTTATACTGACTGTGATAAATAGTATATACTGAGTGTGACTATAATAAATAGTATATACTGAGTTTGACTGTGATAAATAGTGTATACTGACTGTGACTATAATAAACAGTGTATACTGACTGTGACTATAATAAATAGTATAAACTGACTGTTATAAATAATATATAGTGACTGTGACTGTAATAAATAGTATATACTGACTGTGACTATAAAAAATAGTATATACTAACTGTGACTATAATAAATAATATATACTGACTGGGATCAATAGTATATACTGAGTGTGACTGTAGTAATAGTATATACTGAGTTTGACTGTGATAAATAGTATATACTGACTGTGACTCTAATAAATAGTATATACCAACTGTGACTATAATAAATAGTATATACTGACTAATAAATAGTATATACTGAGTGTGACTGTGATAAATACTATATACTGAGTTTGACTGTGATAAATAGTATATACTGAGTTTGACTGTGATAAATAGTATATACTGACTGTGACTGTAATAAATACTATATACTGAGTTTGACTGTAATAAATAGTATATACTGAGTCTGATAAATAGTATATACTGACTGTGACTGTAATAAATACTATATACTGAGGGTGACTGTAATAAATAGTATATACTGAGTGTGACTGTAATAAATAGAATAAACTGACTGTGACTATAATAAATAGTATATACTGACTGTGATAAATAGTATACACTGAGTGAGACTGTAATAAATAGTATATACTGATTTTGACTGTGATACTGACTATGACTGTAATAAATAGTACATACCGACTGTGACTATAATAAATAGTATATACTGACTAATAAATAGTATATACTGGGTGTGACTGTGATAAATAGTATATACTGAGTTTGACTGTGATCAATAGTTTATACTGAGTGTGACTATAATAAATAGTATATACTGACTATGTTAAATAGTATGTTCTGAGTGAGACTGTAATAAAAAGTATATACTGAGTTTGACTGTGATAAATAGTATATACTGACTGTGACTGTAATAAATAGTATATACTGACTGTGACTATAATAAATTGTATATACTTACTGTGATAAATAGTATATACTAACTGTGACCATAATAAATAGTATATATTTACTGTGATAAATAGTATATACTGACTGTGACTATAATAAATAGTATATACTGACTGTGATAAATAGTATATACTGAGTTTGACTGTAATAAATAGTATACTGAGTTTGACTGTGATAAATAGTATATACTGACTGTGACTATAATAAATAGTATATACTGACTTTGATAAATAGTAAATATTAACTGTAACTTTGATAAATAGTATATACTGACTGTGACTATAATAAATAGTATATACTGACTGTGACTATAATAATTAGTATATACTGACTGTGATAAATAGTATTTACTGAGTGTGACTGTGATAAATAGTATATACTGAGTCTGATAAATAGTATATACTGACTGTGACTGTAATAAATAGTATATACTGAGTGTGACTGTAATAAATATTATATACTGAGTGTGACTGTAATAAATAGAATAAACTGACTGTGACTATAATAAATAGTATATACTGACTGTGATAAATAGTATACACTGAGTGAGACTGTAATAAATAGTATATACTGAGTTTGACTGTGATAAATAGTATATACTGACTATGACTGTAATAAATAGTACATACCTACTGTGACTATAATAAATAGTATATACTGAGTGTGATAAATAGTATATACTGGGTGTGACTGTGATAAATAGTATATACTGAGTGTGACTGTAATAAATACAATATACTGTGTTTGACTGTAAAAAATAGTATATACCGAGTGTGACTGTAAAAAATAGTATATACTGACTGTGACTATAATAAATAGTATATACTGACTGTGATAAATAGTTTATACAGAGTGAGACTGTAATAAATAGTATATACTGAGGTTGACTGTGATAAATAGTATATACTGACTGTGGCTATAATAAATAGTATATACTGACTGTGATAAATAGTATATACTGAGTGAGACTGTAATAAATACTATCTACTGACTGTGACTATAATAAATAGTATATACTGACTGTGACTATAATAAGTTTTATATACTGACTGTGATAAATAGTATATACTGACTGTGACTATAATAAATAGTATATACTGAGTGTGATAAATAGTATATACTGACTGTGACTGTAATATATAGTATATACTGAGTTTGACCATGATAAATAGTATATACTTAGTGTGACTATAAAAAATAGTATATACTGACTGTGATAAATAGTATATACTGACTGTGACTGTAATAAATAGTATATACTGACTGTGACTATAATAAATAGTATATACTGACTGTGACTATATTAAATAATATATACTGACTGGGATCAATAGTATATACTGAGTGTGACTGTAGTAAATAGTATATACTGAGTTTGACTGTGATAAATAGTATATTCTGACTGTGACTGTAATAAATAGTATATACCGACTGTGACTATAATAAATAGTATATACTGACTAATAAATAGTATATACTGAGTTTGACTGTGATAAATAGTATATACTGAGTTTGACTGTGATAAATAGTATATACTGACTGTGACTGTAATAAATACTATATACTGAGTTTGACTGTAATAAATAGTATATACTGAGTGTGACTGTAATAAATATTATATACTGTCTGTGACTATAATAAATAGTATATACTGATTGTGATAAATAGTATATACTGAGTGAGACTGAAATAAATAGTATATATTGAGTTTGACTGTTATAAATAGTATATACTGGCTGTGACTGTAATAAATAGTATATACTGACTGTGACTATAATAAATAGTATATACAGACTGTGACTATAATAAATTGTATATACTGACTGTGATAAATAGTAAATACTAACTGTGACTATAATAAATAGTGTATACTGACTGTGATAAATAGTATATACTGACTGTGACTATAATAGATAGTATATACTGACTGTGATAAATAGTATATACTGACTGTGACTATAATAAATATTATATACTGACTGTGATAAATACTATATACTGACTGTGACTGTAATAAATAGTATATACTGAGTTTGACTGTGATAAATAGTATATACTGAGTGTGACTATAATAAATATTATATACTGACTGTGATAAATAGTATATCCTGACTGTGACTGTAATAAATAGTATATACTGACTGTGACTATAAAAAATAGTATATACTGACTGTGATAAATAGTATATAATGACTGTGACTGTAATAAATAGTATATACTGACTGTTACTATAATATATAGTATATACTGACTTTGATAAATAGTATATACTGAGTGTGACTGTAATATATAGTATATACTGAGTTTGACTGTGATAAATAGTATATACTGAGTTTGACTGTGATAAATAGTATATACTGACTGTGATAAATAGTTTATACTGACTGTGACTGTAATAAATAGTATATACCGACTGTGACTATAATAAATAGTATATACTGACTGATAAATAGTATATACTGAGTTTGACTGTGATAAATAGTATATACTGACTATGACTGTAATAAATAGTACATACCTACTGTGACTATAATAAATAGTATATACTGAGTGTGATAAATAGTATATACTGGGTGTGACTGTAATAAATACTATATGCTGAGTTTGACTGTAAAAAATTAGTATATACTGAGTGTGACTGTAAAAAATAGTATATACTGACTGTGACTATAATAAATAGTATATACTGACTGTGATAAATAGTTTATACAGAGTGAGACTGTAATAAATAGTATATACTGAGGTTGACTGTGATAAATAGTATATACTGACTGTGACTATAATAAATAATATATACTGACTGTGATAAATAGTATATACTGAGTGAGACTGTAATAAATACTATCTACTGACTGTGACTATAATAAATAGTATATACTGACTGTGACTATAATAAGTTTTATATACTGACTGTGATAAATAGTATATACTGACTGTGACTATAATAAATAGTATATACTGACTGTGATAAATAGTATATACTGACTGTGACTGTAATATATAGTATATACTGAGTTTGACTATGATAAATAGTATATACTGATTGTGATAACTAGTATATACTGAGTGAGACTGAAATAAATAGTATATACTGAGTTTGACTGTCATAAATAGTATATACTGACTGTGACTGTAATAAATAGTATATACTGAGTGTGACTATAAAAAATAGTATATACTGATTGTGATAACTAGTACATACTGAGTGAGACTGAAATAAATAGTATATACTGAGTTTGACTGTCATAAATAGTATATACTGACTGTGACTGTAATAAATAGTATATACTGACTGTGATAAATAGTATATACTAACTGTGACTATAATAAATAGTATATACTGACTGTGATAAATAGTATATACTGACTGTGACTATAATAAATATTATATACTGACTGTGATAAATACTATATACTGGATGTGACTGTAATAAATAATATATACTGAGTTTGACTGTGATAAATAGTATATGCTGAGTGTGACTATAATAAATAGTATATACTGACTGTGATAAATAGTAAATACTGACTGTGACTGTAATAAATAGTATATACTGACTGTGACTATAATAAATAGTATATACTGACTGTGATAAATAGTATATACTGAGTTTGACTGTAATAAATAGTATACTGAGTTTGACTGTGATAAATAGTATATACTGACTGTGACTATAATAAATAGTATATACTGACTTTGATAAATAGTAAATATTAACTGTAACTTTGATAAATAGTATATACTGACTGTGACTATAATAAATAGTATATACTGACTGTGACTATAATAATTAGTATATACTGACTGTGATAAATAGTATTTACTGAGTGTGACTGTGATAAATAGTATATACTGAGTCTGATAAATAGTATATACTGACTGTGACTGTAATAAATAGTATATACTGAGTGTGACTGTAATAAATATTATATACTGAGTGTGACTGTAATAAATAGAATAAACTGACTGTGACTATAATAAATAGTATATACTGACTGTGATAAATAGTATACACTGAGTGAGACTGTAATAAATAGTATATACTGAGTTTGACTGTGATAAATAGTATATACTGACTATGACTGTAATAAATAGTACATACCTACTGTGACTATAATAAATAGTATATACTGAGTGTGATAAATAGTATATACTGGGTGTGACTGTGATAAATAGTATATACTGAGTGTGACTGTAATAAATACAATATACTGTGTTTGACTGTAAAAAATAGTATATACCGAGTGTGACTGTAAAAAATAGTATATACTGACTGTGACTATAATAAATAGTATATACTGACTGTGATAAATAGTTTATACAGAGTGAGACTGTAATAAATAGTATATACTGAGGTTGACTGTGATAAATAGTATATACTGACTGTGGCTATAATAAATAGTATATACTGACTGTGATAAATAGTATATACTGAGTGAGACTGTAATAAATACTATCTACTGACTGTGACTATAATAAATAGTATATACTGACTGTGACTATAATAAGTTTTATATACTGACTGTGATAAATAGTATATACTGACTGTGACTATAATAAATAGTATATACTGAGTGTGATAAATAGTATATACTGACTGTGACTGTAATATATAGTATATACTGAGTTTGACCATGATAAATAGTATATACTGAGTGTGACTATAAAAAATAGTATATACTGACTGTGATAAATAGTATATACTGACTGTGACTGTAATAAATAGTATATACTGACTGTGACTATAATAAATAGTATATACTGACTGTGACTATATTAAATAATATATACTGACTGGGATCAATAGTATATACTGAGTGTGACTGTAGTAAATAGTATATACTGAGTTTGACTGTGATAAATAGTATATTCTGACTGTGACTGTAATAAATAGTATATACCGACTGTGACTATAATAAATAGTATATACTGACTAATAAATAGTATATACTGAGTGTGACTGTGATAAATAGTATATACTGAGTTTGACTGTGATAAATAGTATATACTGACTGTGACTGTAATAAATACTATATACTGAGTTTGACTGTAATAAATAGTATATACTGAGTGTGACTGTAATAAATATTATATACTGTCTGTGACTATAATAAATAGTATATACTGATTGTGATAAATAGTATATACTGAGTGAGACTGAAATAAATAGTATATATTGAGTTTGACTGTTATAAATAGTATATACTGGCTGTGACTGTAATAAATAGTATATACTGACTGTGACTATAATAAATAGTATATACAGACTGTGACTATAATAAATTGTATATACTGACTGTGATAAATAGTAAATACTAACTGTGACTATAATAAATAGTGTATACTGACTGTGATAAATAGTATATACTGACTGTGACTATAATAGATAGTATATACTGACTGTGATAAATAGTATATACTGACTGTGACTATAATAAATATTATATACTGACTGTGATAAATACTATATACTGACTGTGACTGTAATAAATAGTATATACTGAGTTTGACTGTGATAAATAGTATATACTGAGTGTGACTATAATAAATATTATATACTGACTGTGATAAATAGTATATCCTGACTGTGACTGTAATAAATAGTATATACTGACTGTGACTATAAAAAATAGTATATACTGACTGTGATAAATAGTATATAATGACTGTGACTGTAATAAATAGTATATACTGACTGTTACTATAATAAATAGTATATACTGACTAATAAATAGTATATACTGAGTGTGACTGTGATAAATACTATATACTGAGTTTGACTGTGATAAATAGTATATACTGAGTTTGACTGTGATAAATAGTATATACTGACTGTGACTGTAATAAATACTATATACTGAGTTTGACTGTAATAAATAGTATATACTGAGTCTGATAAATAGTATATACTGACTGTGACTGTAATAAATACTATATACTGAGGGTGACTGTAATAAATAGTATATACTGAGTGTGACTGTAATAAATAGAATAAACTGACTGTGACTATAATAAATAGTATATACTGACTGTGATAAATAGTATACACTGAGTGAGACTGTAATAAATAGTATATACTGATTTTGACTGTGATACTGACTATGACTGTAATAAATAGTACATACCGACTGTGACTATAATAAATAGTATATACTGACTAATAAATAGTATATACTGGGTGTGACTGTGATAAATAGTATATACTGAGTTTGACTGTGATCAATAGTTTATACTGAGTGTGACTATAATAAATAGTATATACTGACTATGTTAAATAGTATGTTCTGAGTGAGACTGTAATAAAAAGTATATACTGAGTTTGACTGTGATAAATAGTATATACTGACTGTGACTGTAATAAATAGTATATACTGACTGTGACTATAATAAATTGTATATACTTACTGTGATAAATAGTATATACTAACTGTGACCATAATAAATAGTATATATTTACTGTGATAAATAGTATATACTGACTGTGACTATAATAAATAGTATATACTGACTGTGATAAATAGTATATACTGAGTTTGACTGTAATAAATAGTATACTGAGTTTGACTGTGATAAATAGTATATACTGACTGTGACTATAATAAATAGTATATACTGACTTTGATAAATAGTAAATATTAACTGTAACTTTGATAAATAGTATATACTGACTGTGACTATAATAAATAGTATATACTGACTGTGACTATAATAATTAGTATATACTGACTGTGATAAATAGTATTTACTGAGTGTGACTGTGATAAATAGTATATACTGAGTCTGATAAATAGTATATACTGACTGTGACTGTAATAAATAGTATATACTGAGTGTGACTGTAATAAATATTATATACTGAGTGTGACTGTAATAAATAGAATAAACTGACTGTGACTATAATAAATAGTATATACTGACTGTGATAAATAGTATACACTGAGTGAGACTGTAATAAATAGTATATACTGAGTTTGACTGTGATAAATAGTATATACTGACTATGACTGTAATAAATAGTACATACCTACTGTGACTATAATAAATAGTATATACTGAGTGTGATAAATAGTATATACTGGGTGTGACTGTGATAAATAGTATATACTGAGTGTGACTGTAATAAATACAATATACTGTGTTTGACTGTAAAAAATAGTATATACCGAGTGTGACTGTAAAAAATAGTATATACTGACTGTGACTATAATAAATAGTATATACTGACTGTGATAAATAGTTTATACAGAGTGAGACTGTAATAAATAGTATATACTGAGGTTGACTGTGATAAATAGTATATACTGACTGTGGCTATAATAAATAGTATATACTGACTGTGATAAATAGTATATACTGAGTGAGACTGTAATAAATACTATCTACTGACTGTGACTATAATAAATAGTATATACTGACTGTGACTATAATAAGTTTTATATACTGACTGTGATAAATAGTATATACTGACTGTGACTATAATAAATAGTATATACTGAGTGTGATAAATAGTATATACTGACTGTGACTGTAATATATAGTATATACTGAGTTTGACCATGATAAATAGTATATACTTAGTGTGACTATAAAAAATAGTATATACTGACTGTGATAAATAGTATATACTGACTGTGACTGTAATAAATAGTATATACTGACTGTGACTATAATAAATAGTATATACTGACTGTGACTATATTAAATAATATATACTGACTGGGATCAATAGTATATACTGAGTGTGACTGTAGTAAATAGTATATACTGAGTTTGACTGTGATAAATAGTATATTCTGACTGTGACTGTAATAAATAGTATATACCGACTGTGACTATAATAAATAGTATATACTGACTAATAAATAGTATATACTGAGTTTGACTGTGATAAATAGTATATACTGAGTTTGACTGTGATAAATAGTATATACTGACTGTGACTGTAATAAATACTATATACTGAGTTTGACTGTAATAAATAGTATATACTGAGTGTGACTGTAATAAATATTATATACTGTCTGTGACTATAATAAATAGTATATACTGATTGTGATAAATAGTATATACTGAGTGAGACTGAAATAAATAGTATATATTGAGTTTGACTGTTATAAATAGTATATACTGGCTGTGACTGTAATAAATAGTATATACTGACTGTGACTATAATAAATAGTATATACAGACTGTGACTATAATAAATTGTATATACTGACTGTGATAAATAGTAAATACTAACTGTGACTATAATAAATAGTGTATACTGACTGTGATAAATAGTATATACTGACTGTGACTATAATAGATAGTATATACTGACTGTGATAAATAGTATATACTGACTGTGACTATAATAAATATTATATACTGACTGTGATAAATACTATATACTGACTGTGACTGTAATAAATAGTATATACTGAGTTTGACTGTGATAAATAGTATATACTGAGTGTGACTATAATAAATATTATATACTGACTGTGATAAATAGTATATCCTGACTGTGACTGTAATAAATAGTATATACTGACTGTGACTATAAAAAATAGTATATACTGACTGTGATAAATAGTATATAATGACTGTGACTGTAATAAATAGTATATACTGACTGTTACTATAATATATAGTATATACTGACTTTGATAAATAGTATATACTGAGTGTGACTGTAATATATAGTATATACTGAGTTTGACTGTGATAAATAGTATATACTGAGTTTGACTGTGATAAATAGTATATACTGACTGTGATAAATAGTATATACTGACTGTGACTGTAATAAATAGTATATACCGACTGTGACTATAATAAATAGTATATACTGACTGATAAATAGTATATACTGAGTTTGACTGTGATAAATAGTATATACTGACTATGACTGTAATAAATAGTACATACCTACTGTGACTATAATAAATAGTATATACTGAGTGTGATAAATAGTATATACTGGGTGTGACTGTAATAAATACTATATGCTGAGTTTGACTGTAAAAAATTAGTATATACTGAGTGTGACTGTAAAAAATAGTATATACTGACTGTGACTATAATAAATAGTATATACTGACTGTGATAAATAGTTTATACAGAGTGAGACTGTAATAAATAGTATATACTGAGGTTGACTGTGATAAATAGTATATACTGACTGTGACTATAATAAATAATATATACTGACTGTGATAAATAGTATATACTGAGTGAGACTGTAATAAATACTATCTACTGACTGTGACTATAATAAATAGTATATACTGACTGTGACTATAATAAGTTTTATATACTGACTGTGATAAATAGTATATACTGACTGTGACTATAATAAATAGTATATACTGACTGTGATAAATAGTATATACTGACTGTGACTGTAATATATAGTATATACTGAGTTTGACTATGATAAATAGTATATACTGATTGTGATAACTAGTATATACTGAGTGAGACTGAAATAAATAGTATATACTGAGTTTGACTGTCATAAATAGTATATACTGACTGTGACTGTAATAAATAGTATATACTGAGTGTGACTATAAAAAATAGTATATACTGATTGTGATAACTAGTACATACTGAGAGAGACTGAAATAAATAGTATATACTGAGTTTGACTGTCATAAATAGTATATACTGACTGTGACTGTAATAAATAGTATATACTGACTGTGATAAATAGTATATACTAACTGTGACTATAATAAATAGTATATACTGAGTGTGATAAATAGTATATACTGACTGTGACTATAATAAATATTATATACTGACTGTGATAAATACTATATACTGGATGTGACTGTAATAAATAATATATACTGAGTTTGACTGTGATAAATAGTATATACTGAGTGAGACTGAAATAAATAGTATATACTGAGTTTGACTGTCATAAATAGTATATACTGACTGTGACTGTAATAAATAGTATATACTGAATGTGACTATAATAAATAGTATATACTGACTGTGACTATGATAAATTGTATATACTGACTGTGATAAATAGTAATTACTAACTGTGACTATAATAAATAGTATATACTGACTGTGATAAATAGTATATACTGACTGTGACTATAATAAATATTATATACTGACTGTGATAAATACTATATACTGGATGTGACTGTAATAAATAATATATACTGAGTTTGACTGTGATAAATAGTATATGCTGAGTGTGACTATAATAAATAGTATATACTGACTGTGATAAATAGTAAATACTGACTGTGACTGTAATAAATAGTATATACTGACTGTGACTATAATAAATAGTATATACTGACTGTGATAAATAGTATATACTGACTGTGACTGTAATAAATAGTATATACTGACTGTTACTATAATATATAGTATATACTGACTTTGATAAATAGTATATACTGAGTGTGACTGTAATAAATAGTATATACTGAGTTTGACTGTGATAAATAGTGTATACTGACTGTGACTATAATAAACAGTATATACTGACTGTGACTATAATAAATAGTATATACTGACTGTTATAAATAATATATAGTGACTGTGACTGTAATAAATAGTATATACTGACTGTGACTATAAAAAATAGTATATACTGACTGTGACTATATTAAATAATATATACTGACTGGGATCAATAGTATATACTGAGTGTGACTGTAGTAAATAGTATATACTGAGTTTGACTGTGATAAATAGTATATTCTGACTGTGACTGTAATAAATAGTATATACCGACTGTGACTATAATAAATAGTATATACTGACTAATAAATAGTATATACTGACTGTGATAAATACTATATACTGGATGTGACTGTAATAAATAATATATACTGAGTTTGACTGTGATAAATAGTATATGCTGAGTGTGACTATAATAAATAGTATATACTGACTGTGATAAATAGTAAATACTGACTGTGACTGTAATAAATAGTATATACTGACTGTGACTATAATAAATAGTATATACTGACTGTGATAAATAGTATATACTGACTGTGACTGTAATAAATAGTATATACTGACTGTTACTATAATATATAGTATATACTGACTTTGATAATTAGTATATACTGAGTGTGACTGTAATAAATAGTATATACTGAGTTTGACTGTGATAAATAGTGTATACTGACTGTGACTATAATAAACAGTATATACTGACTGAGACTATAATAAATAGTATATACTGACTGTTATAAATAATATATAGTGACTGTGACTGTAATAAATAGTATATACTGACTGTGACTATAATAAATAGTATATACTGACTGTGACTGTAATAAATAGTATATACTGACTGTTACTATAATATAAAGTGTATACTGACTTTGATAAATAGTATATACTGAGTGAGACTGTAATAAATAGTATATACTGAGTTTGACTGTGATAAATAGTGTATACTGACTGTGACTATAATAAACAGTGTATACTGACTGTGACTATAATAAATAGTATATACTGACTGTTATAAATAATATATAGTGACTGTGACTGTAATAAATAGTATATACTGACTGTGACTATAAAAAATAGTATATACTGACTGTGACTATAATAAATAATATATACTGACTGGGATCAATAGTATATACTGAATGTGACTGTAGTAAATAGTATATACTGAGTTTGACTGTGATAAATAGTATATTCTGACTGTGACTGTAATAAATAGTATATACCGACTGTGACTATAATAAATAGTATATACTGACTAATAAATAGTATATACTGAGTGTGACTGTGATAAATAGTATATACTGAGTATGACTGTGATAAATAGTATATACTGACTGTGACTGTAATAAATACTATATACTGAGTTTGACTGTAATAAATAGTATATACTGAGTGTGACTGTAATAAATATTATATACTGACTGTGACTATAATAAATAGTATATACTGATTGTGATAAATAGTATATACTGAGTGAGACTGAAATAAATAGTATATATTGAGTTTGACTGTTATAAATAGTATATACTGACTGTGACTGTAATAAATAGTATATACTGACTGTGACTATAATAAATAGTATATACTGACTGTGACTATAATAAATTGTAAATACTGACTGTGATAAATAGTAAATACTAACTGTGACTATAATAAATAGTGTATACTGACTGTGATAAATAGTATATACTGACTGTGACTATAATAAATAGTATATACTGACTGTGATAAATAGTATATACTGACTGTGACTATAATAAATATTATATACTGACTGTGATAAATACTATATACTGACTGTGACTGTAATAAATAGTATATACTGAGTTTGACTGTGATAAATAGTATATACTGAGTGTGACTATAATAAATATTATATACTGACTGTGATAAATAGTATATCCTGACTGTGACTGTAATAAATAGTATATACTGACTGTGATAAATAGTATATAATGACTGTGACTGTAATAAATAGTATATACTGACTGTTACTATAATATATAGTATATACTGACTTTGATAAATAGTATATACTGAGTGTGACTGTAATAAATACTATATACTGAGTGTGACTGTAATAAATAGTATATACTGAGTGTGACTGTAATAAATAGAATAAACTGACTGTGACTATAATAAATAGTATATACTGACTGTGATAAATAGTATACACTGAGTGAGACTGTAATAAATAGTATATACTGAGTTTGACTGTGATACTGACTATGACTGTAATAAATAGTACATACCGACTGTGACTATAATAAATAGTATATACTAACTAAGAAATAGTATATACTGGGTGTGACTGTGATAAATAGTATATACTGAGTTTGACTGTGATCAATAGTTTATACTGAGTGTGACTATAATAAATAGTATATACTGACTATGTTAAATAATGTATTCTGAGTGAGACTGTAATAAATAGTATATACTGAGTTTGACTGTGATAAATAGTATATACTGACTGTGACTGTAATAAATAGTATATACTGACTGTGACTATAATAAATAGTATATACTGACTGTGACTATAATAAATTGTATATACTTACTGTGATAAATAGTATATACTAACTGTGACCATAATAAATAGTATATACTTACTGTGATAAATAGTATATACTGACTGTGACTATAATAAATAGTATATACTGACTGTGATAAATAGTATATACTGAGTTTGACTGTAATAAATTGTATACTGAGTTTGACTGTGATAAATAGTATATACTGACTGTGACTATAATAAATAGTATATACTGACTGTGATAAATAGTAAATATTAACTGTGACTGTGATAAATAGTATATACTGACTGTGACTATAATAAATAGTATATACTGACTGACTGTGATAAATAGTATTTACTGAGTGTGACTGTGATAAATAGTATATACTGAGTCTGATAAATAGTATATACTGACTGTGACTGTAATAAATAGTATATACTGAGTGTGACTGTAATAAATAGAATAAACTGACTGTGACTATAATAAATAGTATATACTGACTGTGATAAATAGTATACACTGAGTGAGACTGTAATAAATAGTATATACTGAGTTTGACTGTGATAAATAGTATATACTGACTATGACTGTAATAAATAGTACATACCTACTGTGACTATAATAAATAGTATATACTGAGTGTGATAAATAGTATATACTGGGTGTGACTGTGATAAATAGTATATACTGAGTGTGACTGTAATAAATACTATATACTGAGTTTGACTGTAAAAAATAGTATATACTGAGTGTGACTGTAAAAAATAGTATATACTGACTGTGACTATAATAAATAGTATATACTGACTGTGATAAATAGTTTATACAGAGTGAGACTGTAATAAATAGTATATACTGAGGTTGACTGTGATAAATAGTATATACTGACTGTGACTATAATAAATAGTATATACTGACTGTGATAAATAGTATATACTGAGTGAGACTGTAATAAATACTATCTACTGACTGTGACTATAATAAATAGTATATACTGACTGTGACTATAATAAGTTTTATATACTGACTGTGATAAATAGTATATACTGACTGTGACTATAATAAATAGTATATACTGACTGTGATAAATAGTATATACTGACTGTGACTGTAATATATAGTATATACTGAGTTTGACCATGATAAATAGTATATACTGAGTGTGACTATAAAAAATAGTATATACTGACTGTGATAAATAGTATATACTGACTGTAACTGTAATAAATAGTATATACTGAGTGTGACTATAATAAATAGTATATACTGACTGATAAATAGAATATACTGAGTTTGACTGTGATAAATAGTATATACTGAGTTTAACTGTGATAAATAATATATATTGAGTCTGATAGTATATACTGACTGTGACTGTAATAAATACTATATACTGAGTGTGACTGTAATAAATAGTATATACTGAGTGTGACTGTAATAAATAGTATATACTGACTGTGACTATAATAATTAATATATACTGACTATGATAAATAGTATATACTGAATGTGACTGTAATATATAGTATATACTGAGTGTGACTATAATAAATAGTTTATACTGACTGTGATAAATAGTAAAAACTGAGTGTGACTGTAATAAATAGTATATACTGAGTTTGACTGTGATAAATAGTGTATACTGACTGTGACTATAATAAACAGTGTATACTGACTGTGACTATAATAAATAGTATAAACTGACTGTTATAAATAATATATAGTGACTGTGACTGTAATAAATAGTATATACTGACTGTGACAATAAAAAATAGTATATACTGACTGTGACTATAATAAATAATTTATACTGACTGGGATCAATAGTATATACTGAGTGTGACTGTAGTAAATAGTATATACTGAGTTTGACTGTGATAAATAGTATATACTGACTGTGACTGTAATAAATACTATATACTTAGTTTGACTGTAATAAATAGTATATACTGAGTCTGATAAATAGTATATACTGACTGTGACTGTAATAAATACTATATACTGAGTGTGACTGTAATAAATAGTATATACTGAGTGTGACTGTAATAAATAGAATAAACTGACTGTGACTATAATAAATAGTATATACTGACTGTGATAAATAGTATACACTGAGTGAGACTGTAATAAATAGTATATACTGATTTTGACTGTGATACTGACTATGACTGTAATAAATAGTACATACTGACTGTGACTATAATAAATAGTATATACTGACTAATAAATAGTATATACTGAGTGTGACTGTGATAAATACTATATACTGAGTTTGACTGTGATAAATAGTATATACTGAGTTTGACTGTGATAAATAGTATATACTGACTGTGACTGTAATAAATACTATATACTGAGTTTGACTGTAATAAATAGTATATACTGAGTCTGATAAATAGTATATACTGACTGTGACTGTAAAAAATACTATATACTGAGTGTGACTGTAATAAACAGTATATACTGAGTGTGACTGTAATAAATAGAATAAACTGACTGTGACTATAATAAATAGTATATACTGACTGTCATAAATAGTATACACTGAGTGAGACTGTAATAAATAGTATATACTGAGTTTGACTGTGATAAATAGTATATACTGACTATGACTGTAATAAATAGTACATACCTACTGTGACTATAATAAATAGTATATACTGAGTGTGATAAATAGTATATACTGGGTGACTGTGATAAATAGTATATACTGAGTGTGACTGTAATAAATACTATATACTGAGTTTGACTGTAAAAAATAGTATATACTGAGTGTGACTGTAAAAAATAGTATATACTGACTGTGACTATAATAAATAGTATATACTGACTGTGATAAATAGTTTATACAGAGTGAGACTGTAATAAATAGTATATACTGAGGTTGACTGTGATAACTAGTATATACTGACTGTGACTATAATAAATAGTATATACTGACTGTGATAAATAGTATATACTGAGTGAGACTGTAATAAATACTATCTACTGACTGTGACTATAATAAATAGTATATACTGACTGTGACTATAATAAGTTTTATATACTAACTGTGATAAATAGTATATACTGACTGTGACTATAATAAATAGTATATACTGACTGTGATAATAGTATATACTGACTGTGACTGTAATATATAGTATATACTGAGTTTGACCATGATAAAAAGTATATACTGAGTGTGACTATAAAAAATAGTATATACTGACTGTGATAAATAGTATATACTGACTGTGACTGTAATAAATAGTATATACTGAGTGTGACTATAAAAAATAGTATATACTGATTGTGATAACTAGTATATACTGAGTGAGACTGAAATAAATAGTATATACTGAGTTTGACTGTCATAAATAGTATATACTGACTGTGACTGTAATAAATAGTATATACTGACTGTGACTATAATAAATAGTATATACTGACTGTGACTATGATAAATTGTATATACTGACTGTGATAAATAGTATTTACTAACTGTGACTATAATAAATAGTATATACTGACTGTGATAAATAGTATATACTGACTGTGACTATAATAAATATTATATACTGACTGTGATAAATACTATATACTGGATGTGACTGTAATAAATAATATATACTGAGTTTGACTGTGATAAATAGTATATGCTGAGTGTGACTATAATAAATAGTATATACTGACTGTGATAAATAGTAAATACTGACTGTGACTGTAATAAATAGTATATACTGACTGTGACTATATTAAATAGTATATACTGACTGTGATAAATAGTATATACTGACTGTGACTGTAATAAATAGTATATACTGACTGTTACTATAATATATAGTATATACTGACTTTGATAAATAGTATATACTGAGTGTGACTGTAATAAATAATATATACTGAGTTTGACTGTGATAAATAGTGTATACTGACTGTGACTATAATAAACAGTATATACTGACTGTGACTATAATAAATAGTATATACTGACTGTTATAAATAATATATAGTGACTGTGACTGTAATAAATAGTATATACTGACTGTGACTATAATAAATAGTATATACTGACTGTGACTGTAATAAATAGTATATACTGACTGTTACTATAATATATAGTGTATACTGACTTTGATAAATAGTATATACTGAGTGTGACTGTAATAAATAGTATATACTGAGTTTGATTGTGATAAATAGTGTATACTAACTGTGACTATAATAAACAGTGTATACTGACTGTGACTATAATAAATAGTATATACTGACTGTTATAAATAATATATAGTGACTGTGACTGTAATAAATAGTATATACTGACTGTGACTATAAAAAATAGTATATACTGACTGTGACTATATTAAATAATATATACTGACTGGGATCAATAGTATATACTGAGTGTGACTGTAGTAAATAGTATATACTGAGTTTGACTGTGATAAATAGTATATTCTGACTGTGACTGTAATAAATAGTATATACCGACTGTGACTATAATAAATAGTATATACTGACTAATAAATAGTATATACTGAGTGTGACTGTGATAAATAGTATATACTGAGTTTGACTGTGATAAATAGTATATACTGACTGTGACTGTAATAAATACTATATACTGAGTTTGACTTTAATAAATAGTATATACTGAGTGTGACTGTAATAAATATTATATACTGACTGTGACTATAATAAATAGTATATACTGATTGTGATAAATAGTATATACTGAGTGAGACTGAAATAAATAGTATATATTGAGTTTGACTGTTATAAATAGTATATACTGGCTGTGACTGTAATAAATAGTATATACTGACTGTGACTATAATAAATAGTATATACAGACTGTGACTATAATAAATTGTATATACTGACTGTGATAAATAGTAAATACTAACTGTGACTATAATAAATAGTGTATACTGACTGTGATAAATAGTATATACTGACTGTGACTATAATAAATAGTATATACTGACTGTGATAAATAGTATATACTGACTGTGACTATAATAAATATTATATACTGACTGTGATAAATACTATATACTGACTGTGACTGTAATAAATAGTATATACTGAGTTTGACTGTGATAAATAGTATATACTGAGTGTGACTATAATAAATATTATATACTGACTGTGATAAATAGTATATCTTGACTGTGACTGTAATAAGTAGTATATACTGACTGTGACTATAAAAAAAATAGTATATACTGACTGTGATAAATACTATATACTGACTGTGACTGTAATAAATAGTATATACTGAGTTTGACTGTGATAAATAGTATATACTGATTGTGACTATAATAAATAGTATACACTGATTGTGATAAATAGTATATACTGACTGTGACTGTAATAAATAGTATATACCGACTGTGACTATAATAAATAGTATATACTGACTGATAAATAGAATATACTGAGTTTGACTGTGATAAATAGTATATACTGAGTTTAACTGTGATAAATAATATATATTGAGTCTGATAGTATATACTGAGTGTGACTGTAATAAATAGTATATACTGAGTGTGACTGTAATAAATAGTATATACTGAGTGTGACTGTAATAAATAGTATATACTGACTGTGACTATAATAAATAATATATACTGACTGTGATAAATAGTATATACTGAATGTGACTGTAATATATAGTATATACTGAGTGTGACTATAATAAATAGTTTATACTGACTGTGATAAATAGTATATACTGAGTGTGACTGTAATAAATAGTATATACTGAGTTTGACTGTGATAAATAGTGTATACTGACTGTGACTATAATAAACAGTGTATACTGACTGTGACTATAATAAATAGTATAAACTGACTGTTATAAATAATATATAGTGACTGTGACTGTAATAAATAGTATATACTGACTGTGACTATAAAAAATAGTATATACTGACTGTGACTATAATAAATAATATATACTGACTGGGATCAATAGTATATACTGAGTGTGACTGTAGTAAATAGTATATACTGAGTTTGACTGTGATAAATAGTATATACTGACTGTGACTCTAATAAATAGTATATACCAACTGTGACTATAATAAATAGTATATACTGACTAATAAATAGTATATACTGAGTGTGACTGTGATAAATACTATATACTGAGTTTGACTGTGATAAATAGTATATACTGAGTTTGACTGTGATAAATAGTATATACTGACTGTGACTGTAATCAATACTATATACTGAGTTTGACTGTAATAAATAGTATATACTGAGTCTGATAAATAGTATATACTGACTGTGACTGTAATAAATACTATATACTGAGTGTGACTGTAATAAATAGTATATACTGAGTGTGACTGTAATAAATAGAATAAACTGACTGTGACTATAATAAATAGTATATACTGACTGTGATAAATAGTATACACTGAGTGAGACTGTAATAAATAGTATATACTGAGTTTGACTGTGATACTGACTATGACTGTAATAAATAGTACATACCGACTGTGACTATAATAAATAGTATATACTGACTAATAAATAGTATATACTGGGTGTGACTGTGATAAATAGTATATAATGAGTTTGACTGTGATCAATAGTTTATACTGAGTGTGACTATAATAAATAGTATGTACTGACTATGTTAAATAGTATATTCTGAGTGAGACTGTAATAAATAGTATATACTGAGTTTGACTGTGATAAATAGTATATACTGACTGTGACTGTAATAAATAGTATATACTGACTGTGACTATAATAAATAGTATATACTGACTGTGACTATAATAAATTATATATACTTACTGTGATAAATAGTATATACTAACTATGACTATAATAAATAGTATATACTTACTGTGATAAATAGTATATACTGACTGTGACTATAATAAATAGTATATACTGACTATGATAAATAGTATATACTGAGTTTGACTGTAATAAATAGTATACTGAGTTTGACTGTGATAAATAGTATATACTGACTGTGACTATAATAAATAGTATATACTGACTGTGATAAATAGTATACACTGAGGGAGACTGTAATAAATAATATATACTGATTTTGACTGTGATACTGACTATGACTGTAATAAATAGTACATACCGACTGTGACTATAATAAATAGTATATACTGACTGTGATAAATAGTTTATACAGAGTGAGACTGTAATAAATAGTATATACTGAGGTTGACTGTGATAAATAGTA
Source organism: Leptodactylus fuscus (assembly GCF_031893055.1). NCBI lineage: Eukaryota > Metazoa > Chordata > Amphibia > Anura > Leptodactylidae > Leptodactylus > Leptodactylus fuscus. The sequence goes on from NC_134268.1 coordinate 7,244,624, forward strand.
TATACTGACTGTGACTATAATAAATAATATATACTGACTGTGATAAATAGTATATACTGAGTGAGACTGTAATAAATACTATCTACTGACTGTGACTATAATAAATAGTATATACTGACTGTGACTATAATAAGTTTTATATACTGACTGTGATAAATAGTATATACTGACTGTGACTATAATAAATAGTATATACTGACTGTTATAAATAGTATATACTGACTGTGACTGTAATATATAGTATATACTGAGTTTGACTATGATAAATAGTATATACTGATTGTGATAACTAGTATATACTGAGTGAGACTGAAATAAATAGTATATACTGAGTTTGACTGTCATAAATAGTATATACTGACTGTGACTGTAATAAATAGTATATACTGAGTGTGACTATAAAAAATAGTATATACTGATTGTGATAACTAGTACATACTGAGTGAGACTGAAATAAATAGTATATACTGAGTTTGACTGTCATAAATAGTATATACTGACTGTGACTGTAATAAATAGTATATACTGACTGTGATAAATAGTATATACTAACTGTGACTATAATAAATAGTATATACTGAGTGTGATAAATAGTATATACTGACTGTGACTATAATAAATATTATATACTGACTGTGATAAATACTATATACTGGATGTGACTGTAATAAATAATATATACTGAGTTTGACTGTGATAAATAGTATATACTGAGTGAGACTGAAATAAATAGTATATACTGAGTTTGACTGTCATAAATAGTATATACTGACTGTGACTGTAATAAATAGTATATACTGAATGTGACTATAATAAATAGTATATACTGACTGTGACTATGATAAATTGTATATACTGACTGTGATAAATAGTATTTACTAACTGTGACTATAATAAATAGTATATACTGACTGTGATAAATAGTATATACTGACTGTGACTATAATAAATATTATATACTGACTGTGATAAATACTATATACTGGATGTGACTGTAATAAATAATATATACTGAGTTTGACTGTGATAAATAGTATATGCTGAGTGTGACTATAATAAATAGTATATACTGACTGTGATAAATAGTAAATACTGACTGTGACTGTAATAAATAGTATATACTGACTGTGACTATAATAAATAGTATATACTGACTGTGATAAATAGTATATACTGACTGTGACTGTAATAAATAGTATATACTGACTGTTACTATAATATATAGTATATACTGACTTTGATAAATAGTATATACTGAGTGTGACTGTAATAAATAGTATATACTGAGTTTGACTGTGATAAATAGTGTATACTGACTGTGACTATAATAAACAGTATATACTGACTGTGACTATAATAAATAGTATATACTGACTGTTATAAATAATATATAGTGGCTGTGACTGTAATAAATAGTATATACTGACTGTGACTATAAAAAATAGTATATACTGACTGTGACTATATTAAATAATATATACTGACTGGGATCAATAGTATATACTGAGTGTGACTGTAGTAAATAGTATATACTGAGTTTGACTGTGATAAATAGTATATTCTGACTGTGACTGTAATAAATAGTATATACCGACTGTGACTATAATAAATAGTATATACTGACTAATAAATAGTATATACTGACTGTGATAAATACTATATACTGGATGTGACTGTAATAAATAATATATACTGAGTTTGACTGTGATAAATAGTATATGCTGAGTGTGACTATAATAAATAGTATATACTGACTGTGATAAATAGTAAATACTGACTGTGACTGTAATAAATAGTATATACTGACTGTGACTATAATAAATAGTATATACTGACTGTGATAAATAGTATATACTGACTGTGACTGTAATAAATAGTATATACTGACTGTTACTATAATATATAGTATATACTGACTTTGATAATTAGTATATACTGAGTGTGACTGTAATAAATAGTATATACTGAGTTTGACTGTGATAAATAGTGTATACTGACTGTGACTATAATAAACAGTATATACTGACTGAGACTATAATAAATAGTATATACTGACTGTTATAAATAATATATAGTGACTGTGACTGTAATAAATAGTATATACTGACTGTGACTATAATAAATAGTATATACTGACTGTGACTGTAATAAATAGTATATACTGACTGTTACTATAATATAAAGTGTATACTGACTTTGATAAATAGTATATACTGAGTGTGACTGTAATAAATAGTATATACTGAGTTTGACTGTGATAAATAGTGTATACTGACTGTGACTATAATAAACAGTGTATACTGACTGTGACTATAATAAATAGTATATACTGACTGTTATAAATAATATATAGTGACTGTGACTGTAATAAATAGTATATACTGACTGTGACTATAAAAAATAGTATATACTGACTGTGACTATAATAAATAATATATACTGACTGGGATCAATAGTATATACTGAATGTGACTGTAGTAAATAGTATATACTGAGTTTGACTGTGATAAATAGTATATTCTGACTGTGACTGTAATAAATAGTATATACCGACTGTGACTATAATAAATAGTATATACTGACTAATAAATAGTATATACTGAGTGTGACTGTGATAAATAGTATATACTGAGTATGACTGTGATAAATAGTATATACTGACTGTGACTGTAATAAATACTATATACTGAGTTTGACTGTAATAAATAGTATATACTGAGTGTGACTGTAATAAATATTATATACTGACTGTGACTATAATAAATAGTATATACTGATTGTGATAAATAGTATATACTGAGTGAGACTGAAATAAATAGTATATATTGAGTTTGACTGTTATAAATAGTATATACTGACTGTGACTGTAATAAATAGTATATACTGACTGTGACTATAATAAATAGTATATACTGACTGTGACTATAATAAATTGTAAATACTGACTGTGATAAATAGTAAATACTAACTGTGACTATAATAAATAGTGTATACTGACTGTGATAAATAGTATATACTGACTGTGACTATAATAAATAGTATATACTGACTGTGATAAATAGTATATACTGACTGTGACTATAATAAATATTATATACTGACTGTGATAAATACTATATACTGACTGTGACTGTAATAAATAGTATATACTGAGTTTGACTGTGATAAATAGTATATACTGAGTGTGACTATAATAAATATTATATACTGACTGTGATAAATAGTATATCCTGACTGTGACTGTAATAAATAGTATATACTGACTGTGATAAATAGTATATAATGACTGTGACTGTAATAAATAGTATATACTGACTGTTACTATAATATATAGTATATACTGACTTTGATAAATAGTATATACTGAGTGTGACTGTAATAAATACTATATACTGAGTGTGACTGTAATAAATAGTATATACTGAGTGTGACTGTAATAAATAGAATAAACTGACTGTGACTATAATAAATAGTATATACTGACTGTGATAAATAGTATACACTGAGTGAGACTGTAATAAATAGTATATACTGAGTTTGACTGTGATACTGACTATGACTGTAATAAATAGTACATACCGACTGTGACTATAATAAATAGTATATACTAACTAAGAAATAGTATATACTGGGTGTGACTGTGATAAATAGTATATACTGAGTTTGACTGTGATCAATAGTTTATACTGAGTGTGACTATAATAAATAGTATATACTGACTATGTTAAATAATGTATTCTGAGTGAGACTGTAATAAATAGTATATACTGAGTTTGACTGTGATAAATAGTATATACTGACTGTGACTGTAATAAATAGTATATACTGACTGTGACTATAATAAATAGTATATACTGACTGTGACTATAATAAATTGTATATACTTACTGTGATAAATAGTATATACTAACTGTGACCATAATAAATAGTATATACTTACTGTGATAAATAGTATATACTGACTGTGACTATAATAAATAGTATATACTGACTGTGATAAATAGTATATACTGAGTTTGACTGTAATAAATTGTATACTGAGTTTGACTGTGATAAATAGTATATACTGACTGTGACTATAATAAATAGTATATACTGACTGTGATAAATAGTAAATATTAACTGTGACTGTGATAAATAGTATATACTGACTGTGACTATAATAAATAGTATATACTGACTGTGACTATAATAAATAGTATATACTGACTGACTGTGATAAATAGTATTTACTGAGTGTGACTGTGATAAATAGTATATACTGAGTCTGATAAATAGTATATACTGACTGTGACTGTAATAAATAGTATATACTGAGTGTGACTGTAATAAATAGAATAAACTGACTGTGACTATAATAAATAGTATATACTGACTGTGATAAATAGTATACACTGAGTGAGACTGTAATAAATAGTATATACTGAGTTTGACTGTGATAAATAGTATATACTGACTATGACTGTAATAAATAGTACATACCTACTGTGACTATAATAAATAGTATATACTGAGTGTGATAAATAGTATATACTGGGTGTGACTGTGATAAATAGTATATACTGAGTGTGACTGTAATAAATACTATATACTGAGTTTGACTGTAAAAAATAGTATATACTGAGTGTGACTGTAAAAAATAGTATATACTGACTGTGACTATAATAAATAGTATATACTGACTGTGATAAATAGTTTATACAGAGTGAGACTGTAATAAATAGTATATACTGAGGTTGACTGTGATAAATAGTATATACTGACTGTGACTATAATAAATAGTATATACTGACTGTGATAAATAGTATATACTGAGTGAGACTGTAATAAATACTATCTACTGACTGTGACTATAATAAATAGTATATACTGACTGTGACTATAATAAGTTTTATATACTGACTGTGATAAATAGTATATACTGACTGTGACTATAATAAATAGTATATACTGACTGTGATAAATAGTATATACTGACTGTGACTGTAATATATAGTATATACTGAGTTTGACCATGATAAATAGTATATACTGAGTGTGACTATAAAAAATAGTATATACTGACTGTGATAAATAGTATATACTGACTGTAACTGTAATAAATAGTATATACTGAGTGTGACTATAATAAATAGTATATACTGACTGATAAATAGAATATACTGAGTTTGACTGTGATAAATAGTATATACTGAGTTTAACTGTGATAAATAATATATATTGAGTCTGATAGTATATACTGACTGTGACTGTAATAAATACTATATACTGAGTGTGACTGTAATAAATAGTATATACTGAGTGTGACTGTAATAAATAGTATATACTGACTGTGACTATAATAATTAATATATACTGACTATGATAAATAGTATATACTGAATGTGACTGTAATATATAGTATATACTGAGTGTGACTATAATAAATAGTTTATACTGACTGTGATAAATAGTAAAAACTGAGTGTGACTGTAATAAATAGTATATACTGAGTTTGACTGTGATAAATAGTGTATACTGACTGTGACTATAATAAACAGTGTATACTGACTGTGACTATAATAAATAGTATAAACTGACTGTTATAAATAATATATAGTGACTGTGACTGTAATAAATAGTATATACTGACTGTGACAATAAAAAATAGTATATACTGACTGTGACTATAATAAATAATTTATACTGACTGGGATCAATAGTATATACTGAGTGTGACTGTAGTAAATAGTATATACTGAGTTTGACTGTGATAAATAGTATATACTGACTGTGACTGTAATAAATACTATATACTTAGTTTGACTGTAATAAATAGTATATACTGAGTCTGATAAATAGTATATACTGACTGTGACTGTAATAAATACTATATACTGAGTGTGACTGTAATAAATAGTATATACTGAGTGTGACTGTAATAAATAGAATAAACTGACTGTGACTATAATAAATAGTATATACTGACTGTGATAAATAGTATACACTGAGTGAGACTGTAATAAATAGTATATACTGATTTTGACTGTGATACTGACTATGACTGTAATAAATAGTACATACTGACTGTGACTATAATAAATAGTATATACTGACTAATAAATAGTATATACTGAGTGTGACTGTGATAAATACTATATACTGAGTTTGACTGTGATAAATAGTATATACTGAGTTTGACTGTGATAAATAGTATATACTGACTGTGACTGTAATAAATACTATATACTGAGTTTGACTGTAATAAATAGTATATACTGAGTCTGATAAATAGTATATACTGACTGTGACTGTAAAAAATACTATATACTGAGTGTGACTGTAATAAACAGTATATACTGAGTGTGACTGTAATAAATAGAATAAACTGACTGTGACTATAATAAATAGTATATACTGACTGTCATAAATAGTATACACTGAGTGAGACTGTAATAAATAGTATATACTGAGTTTGACTGTGATAAATAGTATATACTGACTATGACTGTAATAAATAGTACATACCTACTGTGACTATAATAAATAGTATATACTGAGTGTGATAAATAGTATATACTGGGTGACTGTGATAAATAGTATATACTGAGTGTGACTGTAATAAATACTATATACTGAGTTTGACTGTAAAAAATAGTATATACTGAGTGTGACTGTAAAAAATAGTATATACTGACTGTGACTATAATAAATAGTATATACTGACTGTGATAAATAGTTTATACAGAGTGAGACTGTAATAAATAGTATATACTGAGGTTGACTGTGATAACTAGTATATACTGACTGTGACTATAATAAATAGTATATACTGACTGTGATAAATAGTATATACTGAGTGAGACTGTAATAAATACTATCTACTGACTGTGACTATAATAAATAGTATATACTGACTGTGACTATAATAAGTTTTATATACTAACTGTGATAAATAGTATATACTGACTGTGACTATAATAAATAGTATATACTGACTGTGATAATAGTATATACTGACTGTGACTGTAATATATAGTATATACTGAGTTTGACCATGATAAAAAGTATATACTGAGTGTGACTATAAAAAATAGTATATACTGACTGTGATAAATAGTATATACTGACTGTGACTGTAATAAATAGTATATACTGAGTGTGACTATAAAAAATAGTATATACTGATTGTGATAACTAGTATATACTGAGTGAGACTGAAATAAATAGTATATACTGAGTTTGACTGTCATAAATAGTATATACTGACTGTGACTGTAATAAATAGTATATACTGACTGTGACTATAATAAATAGTATATACTGACTGTGACTATGATAAATTGTATATACTGACTGTGATAAATAGTATTTACTAACTGTGACTATAATAAATAGTATATACTGACTGTGATAAATAGTATATACTGACTGTGACTATAATAAATATTATATACTGACTGTGATAAATACTATATACTGGATGTGACTGTAATAAATAATATATACTGAGTTTGACTGTGATAAATAGTATATGCTGAGTGTGACTATAATAAATAGTATATACTGACTGTGATAAATAGTAAATACTGACTGTGACTGTAATAAATAGTATATACTGACTGTGACTATATTAAATAGTATATACTGACTGTGATAAATAGTATATACTGACTGTGACTGTAATAAATAGTATATACTGACTGTTACTATAATATATAGTATATACTGACTTTGATAAATAGTATATACTGAGTGTGACTGTAATAAATAATATATACTGAGTTTGACTGTGATAAATAGTGTATACTGACTGTGACTATAATAAACAGTATATACTGACTGTGACTATAATAAATAGTATATACTGACTGTTATAAATAATATATAGTGACTGTGACTGTAATAAATAGTATATACTGACTGTGACTATAATAAATAGTATATACTGACTGTGACTGTAATAAATAGTATATACTGACTGTTACTATAATATATAGTGTATACTGACTTTGATAAATAGTATATACTGAGTGTGACTGTAATAAATAGTATATACTGAGTTTGATTGTGATAAATAGTGTATACTAACTGTGACTATAATAAACAGTGTATACTGACTGTGACTATAATAAATAGTATATACTGACTGTTATAAATAATATATAGTGACTGTGACTGTAATAAATAGTATATACTGACTGTGACTATAAAAAATAGTATATACTGACTGTGACTATATTAAATAATATATACTGACTGGGATCAATAGTATATACTGAGTGTGACTGTAGTAAATAGTATATACTGAGTTTGACTGTGATAAATAGTATATTCTGACTGTGACTGTAATAAATAGTATATACCGACTGTGACTATAATAAATAGTATATACTGACTAATAAATAGTATATACTGAGTGTGACTGTGATAAATAGTATATACTGAGTTTGACTGTGATAAATAGTATATACTGACTGTGACTGTAATAAATACTATATACTGAGTTTGACTTTAATAAATAGTATATACTGAGTGTGACTGTAATAAATATTATATACTGACTGTGACTATAATAAATAGTATATACTGATTGTGATAAATAGTATATACTTAGTGAGACTGAAATAAATAGTATATATTGAGTTTGACTGTTATAAATAGTATATACTGGCTGTGACTGTAATAAATAGTATATACTGACTGTGACTATAATAAATAGTATATACAGACTGTGACTATAATAAATTGTATATACTGACTGTGATAAATAGTAAATACTAACTGTGACTATAATAAATAGTGTATACTGACTGTGATAAATAGTATATACTGACTGTGACTATAATAAATAGTATATACTGACTGTGATAAATAGTATATACTGACTGTGACTATAATAAATATTATATACTGACTGTGATAAATACTATATACTGACTGTGACTGTAATAAATAGTATATACTGAGTTTGACTGTGATAAATAGTATATACTGAGTGTGACTATAATAAATATTATATACTGACTGTGATAAATAGTATATCTTGACTGTGACTGTAATAAGTAGTATATACTGACTGTGACTATAAAAAAATAGTATATACTGACTGTGATAAATACTATATACTGACTGTGACTGTAATAAATAGTATATACTGAGTTTGACTGTGATAAATAGTATATACTGATTGTGACTATAATAAATAGTATACACTGATTGTGATAAATAGTATATACTGACTGTGACTGTAATAAATAGTATATACCGACTGTGACTATAATAAATAGTATATACTGACTGATAAATAGAATATACTGAGTTTGACTGTGATAAATAGTATATACTGAGTTTAACTGTGATAAATAATATATATTGAGTCTGATAGTATATACTGAGTGTGACTGTAATAAATAGTATATACTGAGTGTGACTGTAATAAATAGTATATACTGAGTGTGACTGTAATAAATAGTATATACTGACTGTGACTATAATAAATAATATATACTGACTGTGATAAATAGTATATACTGAATGTGACTGTAATATATAGTATATACTGAGTGTGACTATAATAAATAGTTTATACTGACTGTGATAAATAGTATATACTGAGTGTGACTGTAATAAATAGTATATACTGAGTTTGACTGTGATAAATAGTGTATACTGACTGTGACTATAATAAACAGTGTATACTGACTGTGACTATAATAAATAGTATAAACTGACTGTTATAAATAATATATAGTGACTGTGACTGTAATAAATAGTATATACTGACTGTGACTATAAAAAATAGTATATACTGACTGTGACTATAATAAATAATATATACTGACTGGGATCAATAGTATATACTGAGTGTGACTGTAGTAAATAGTATATACTGAGTTTGACTGTGATAAATAGTATATACTGACTGTGACTCTAATAAATAGTATATACCAACTGTGACTATAATAAATAGTATATACTGACTAATAAATAGTATATACTGAGTGTGACTGTGATAAATACTATATACTGAGTTTGACTGTGATAAATAGTATATACTGAGTTTGACTGTGATAAATAGTATATACTGACTGTGACTGTAATCAATACTATATACTGAGTTTGACTGTAATAAATAGTATATACTGAGTCTGATAAATAGTATATACTGACTGTGACTGTAATAAATACTATATACTGAGTGTGACTGTAATAAATAGTATATACTGAGTGTGACTGTAATAAATAGAATAAACTGACTGTGACTATAATAAATAGTATATACTGACTGTGATAAATAGTATACACTGAGTGAGACTGTAATAAATAGTATATACTGAGTTTGACTGTGATACTGACTATGACTGTAATAAATAGTACATACCGACTGTGACTATAATAAATAGTATATACTGACTAATAAATAGTATATACTGGGTGTGACTGTGATAAATAGTATATAATGAGTTTGACTGTGATCAATAGTTTATACTGAGTGTGACTATAATAAATAGTATGTACTGACTATGTTAAATAGTATATTCTGAGTGAGACTGTAATAAATAGTATATACTGAGTTTGACTGTGATAAATAGTATATACTGACTGTGACTGTAATAAATAGTATATACTGACTGTGACTATAATAAATAGTATATACTGACCGTGACTATAATAAATTATATATACTTACTGTGATAAATAGTATATACTAACTATGACTATAATAAATAGTATATACTTACTGTGATAAATAGTATATACTGACTGTGACTATAATAAATAGTATATACTGACTATGATAAATAGTATATACTGAGTTTGACTGTAATAAATAGTATACTGAGTTTGACTGTGATAAATAGTATATACTGACTGTGACTATAATAAATAGTATATACTGACTGTGATAAATAGTATACACTGAGGGAGACTGTAATAAATAATATATACTGATTTTGACTGTGATACTGACTATGACTGTAATAAATAGTACATACCGACTGTGACTATAATAAATAGTATATACTGACTAATAAATAGTATATACTGGGTGTGACTGTGATAAATAGTATATACTGAGTTTGACTGTGATCAATAGTTTATACTGAGTGTGACTATAATAAATAGTATATACTGACTATGTTAAATAGTATGTTCTGAGTGAGACTGTAATAAAAAGTATATACTGAGTTTGACTGTGATAAATAGTATATACTGACTGTGACTGTAATAAATAGTATATACTGACTGTGACTATAATAAATAGTATATACTGACTGTGACTATAATAAATTGTATATACTTACTGTGATAAATAGTATATACTGAGTTTGACTGTAATAAATAGTATACTGAGTTTGACTGTGATAAATAGTATATACTGACTGTGACTATAATAAATAGTATATACTGACTGTGATAAATAGTAAATATTAACTGTGACTGTGATAAATAGTATATACTGACTGTGACTATAATAAATAGTATATACTGACTGTGACTATAATAAATAGTATATACTGACTGTGACTATAATAAATTGTATATACTTACTGTGATAAATAGTATATACTGAGTTTGACTGTAATAAATAGTATACTGAGTTTGACTGTGATAAATAGTATATACTGACTGTGACTATAATAAATAGTATATACTGACTGTGATAAATAGTAAATATTAACTGTGACTGTGATAAATAGTATATACTGACTGTGACTATAATAAATAGTATATACTGACTGTGATAAATAGTAAATATTAACTGTGACTGTGATAAATAGTATATACTAACTGTGACCATAATAAATAGTATATACTTACTGTGATAAATAGTATATACTGACTGTGACTATAATAAATAGTATATACTGACTGTGATAAATAGTATATACTGAGTTTGACTGTAATAAATAGTATACTGAGTTTGACTGTGATAAATAGTATATACTGACTGTGACTATAATAAATAGTATATACTGACTGTGATAAATAGTAAATATTAACTGTGACTGTGATAAATAGTATATACTGACTGTGACTATAATAAATAGTATATACTGACTGTGACTATAATAAATAGTATATACTGACTGTGATAAATAGTATTTACTGAGTGTGACTGTGATAAATAGTATATACTGAGTCTGATAAATAGTATATACTGACTGTGACTGTAATAAATAGTATATACTGAGTGTGACTGTAATAAATATTATATACTGAGTGTGACTGTAATAAATAGAATAAACTGACTGTGACTATAATAAATAGTATATACTGACTGTGATAAATAGTATACACTGAGTGAGACTGTAATAAATAGTATATACTGAGTTTGACTGTGATAAATAGTATATACTAACTATGACTGTAATAAATAGTACGTACCTACTGTGACTATAATAAATAGTATATACTGAGTGTGATAAATAGTATATACTGGGTGTGACTGTGATAAATAGTATATACTGAGTGTGACTGTAATAAATACTATATACTGAGTTTGACTGTAAAAAATAGTATATACTGAGTGTGACAGTAAAAAATAGTATATACTGACTGTGACTATAATAAATAGTATATACTGACTGTGATAAATAGTTTATACAGAGTGAGACTGTAATAAATAGTATATACTGAGGTTGACTGTGATAAATAGTATATACTAAGTTTGACTGTGATAAATAGTATATACTGAGTTTGACTGTGATAAATAGTATATACTGACTGTGACTGTAATAAATACTATATACTGAGTTTGACTGTAATAAATAGTATATGCTGAGTCTGATAAATAGTATATACTGACTGTGACTGTAATAAATACTATATAATGAGTGTGACTGTAATAAATAGTATATACTGAGTGTGACTGTAATAAATAGTATATACTGACTGTGATAAATAGTATACACTGAGTGAGACTGTAATAAATAGTATATACTGAGTTTGACTGTGATACTGACTATGACTGTAATAAATAGTACATACCGACTGTGACTATAATAACTAGTATATACTGACTAATAAATAGTATATACTGGGTGTGACTGTGATAAATAGTATATACTGAGTTTGACTGTGATCAATAGTTTATACTGAGTGTGACGATAATAAATAGTAAATACTGACTATGTTAGATAGTATAGTCTGAGTGAGACTGTAATAAATAGTATATACTGAGTTTGACTGTGATAAATAGTATATACTGACTGTGACTGTAATAAATAGTATATACTGACTGTGACTATAATAAATAGTATATACTGACTGTGACTATAATAAATTATATATACTTACTGTGATAAATAGTATATACTAACTCTGACTATAATAAATAGTATATACTTACTGTGATAAATAGTATATACTGACTGTGACTATAATAAATAGTATATACTGACTGTGATAAATAGTATATACTGAGTTTGACTGTAATAAATAGTATACTGAGTTTGACTGTGATAAATAGTATATACTGACTGTGACTATAATAAATAAAATATACTGACTGTGATAAATAGTATATACTGACTGTGACTGTAATAAATACTATATACTGAGTGTGACTGTAATAAATAGTATATACTGAGTGTGACTGTAATAAATAGTATATACTGACTGTGACTATAATAAATAATATATACTGACTGTGATATATAGTATATACTGAATGTGACTGTAATATATAGTATATACTGAGTGTGACTATAATAAATAGTTTATACTGACTGTGATAAATAGTATATACTGAGTGTGACTATAATAAATAGTATATACTGAGTTTGACTGTGATAAATAGTGTATACTGACTGTGACTATAATAAACAGTGTATACTGACTGTGACTATAATAAATAGTATAAACTGACTGTTATAAATAATATATAGTGACTGTGACTGTAATAAATAGTATATACCAACTGTGACTATAAAAAATAGTATATACTGACTAATAAATAGTATATACTGAGTGTGACTGTGATAAATAATATATACTGAGTTTGACTGTGATAAATAGTATATACTGAGTTTGACTGTGATAAATAGTATATACTGACTGTGACTGTAATAAATACTATATACTGAGTTTGACTGTAATAAATAGTATATACTGAGTCTGATAAATAGTATATACTGACTGTGACTGTAATAAATACTATATAATGAGTGTGACTGTAATAAATAGTATATACTGAGTGTGACTGTAATAAATAGAATAAACTGACTGTGACTATAATAAATAGTATATACTGACTGTGATAAATAGTATACACTGAGTGAGACTGTAATAAATAGTATATACTGAGTTTGACTGTGATACTGACTATGACTGTAATAAATAGTACATACCGACTGTGACTATAATAAATAGTATATACTGACTAATAAATAGTATATACTGGGTGTGACTGTGATAAATAGTATATACTGAGTTTGACTGTGATCAATAGTTTATACTGAGTGTGACGATAAATAGTATATACTGACTATGTTAAATAGTATATTCTGAGTGAGACTGTAATAAATAGTATATACTGAGTTTGACTGTGATAAATAGTATATACTGACTGTGACTGTAATAAATAGTATATACTGACTGTGACTATAATAAATAGTATATACTGACTGTGACTATAATAAATTATATATACTTACTGTGATAAATAGTATATACTAACTGTGACTATAATAAATAGTATATACTTACTGTGATAAATAGTATATACTGACTGTGACTATAATAAATAGTATATACTGAGTGTGATAAATAGTATATACTGAGTTTGACTGTAATAAATAGTATACTGAGTTTGACTGTGATAAATAGTATATACTGACTGTGACTATAATAAATAGTATATACTGACTGTGATAAATAGTATATACTGACTGTGACTGTAATAAATAGTATATACCGACTGTGACTATATTAAATAGTATATACTGACTGATAAATAGAATATACTGAGTTTGACTGTGATAAATAGTATATACTAAGTTTGACTGTGATAAATAGTATATACTGACTGTGACTGTAATAAATACTATATACTGAGTTTGACTGTAATAAATAGTATATACTGAGTGTGACTGTAATAAATATTATATACTGACTGTGACTATAATAAATAGTATATACTGATTGTGATAAATAGTATATACTGAGTGAGACTGAAATAAATAGTATATATTGAGTTTGACTGTTATAAATAGTATATACTGGCTGTGACTGTAATAAATAGTATATACTGACTGTGACTATAATAAATAGTATATACAGACTGTGACTATAATAAATTGTATATACTGACTGTGATAAATAGTAAATACTAACTGTGACTATAATAAATAGTGTATACTGACTGTGATAAATAGTATATACTGACTGTGACTATAATAAATAGTATATACTGACTGTGATAAATAGTATATACTGACTGTGACTATAATAAATATTATATACTGACTGTGATAAATACTCTATACTGACTGTGACTGTAATAAATAGTATATACTGAGTTTGACTGTGATAAATAGTATATACTGAGTTTGACTATAATAAATATTATATACTGACTGTGATAAATAGTATATCCTGACTGTGACTGTAATAAATAGTATATACTGACTGTGACTATAAAAAATAGTATATACTGACTCTGATAAATAGTATATACTGACTGTGACTGTAATAAATAGTATATACTGACTGTGACTATAATAAATAGTATATACTGACTGTGACTATAATAAATTATATATACTTACTGTGATAAATAGTATATACTAACTGTGACTATAATAAATAGTATATACTTACTGTGATAAATAGTATATACTGACTGTGACTATAATAAATAGTATATACTGACTGTGATAAATAGTATATACTGAGTTTGACTGTAATAAATAGTATACTGAGTTTGACTGTGATAAATAGTATATACTGACTGTGACTATAATAAATAGTATATACTGACTGTGATAAATAGTATATACTGACTGTGACTGTAATAAATAGTATATACCGACTGTGACTATATTAAATAGTATATACTGACTGATAAATAGAATATACTGAGTTTGACTGTGATAAATAGTATATGCTGAGTTTAACTGTGATAAATAATATATATTGAGTCTGATAGTATATACTGAGTGTGACTGTAATAAATACTATATACTGAGTGTGACTGTAATAAATAGTATATACTGAGTGTGACTGTAATAAATAGTATATACTGACTGTGACTATAATAAATAATATATACTGACTGTGATAAATAGTATATACTGAATGTGACTGTAATATATAGTATATACTGAGTGTGACTATAATAAATAGTTTATACTGACTGTGATAAATAGTATATACTGAGTGTGACTATAATAAATAGTATATACTGAGTTTGACTGTGATAAATAGTGTATACTGACTGTGACTATAATAAACAGTGTATACTGACTGTGACTATAATAAATAGTATAAACTGACTGTTATAAATAATATATAGTGACTGTGACTGTAATAAATAGTATATACTGACTGTGACTATAAAAAATAGTATATACTGACTGTGACTATAATAAATAATATATACTGACTGGGATCAATAATATATACTGAGTGTGACTGTAGTAATAGTATATACTGAGTTTGACTGTGATAAATAGTATATACTGACTGTGACTCTAATAAATAGTATATTCCAACTGTGACTATAATAAATAGTATATACTGACTAATAAATAGTATATACTGAGTGTGACTGTGATAAATACTATATACTGAGTTTGACTGTGATAAATAGTATATACTGAGTTTGACTGTGATAAATAGTATATACTGACTGTGACTGTAATAAATACTATATAATGAGTGTGACTGTAATAAATAGTATATACTGAGTGTGACTGTAATAAATAGTATATACTGACTGTGATAAATAGTATACACTGAGTGAGACTGTAATAAATAGTATATACTGAGTTTGACTGTGATACTGACTATGACTGTAATAAATAGTACATACCGACTGTGACTATAATAACTAGTATATACTGACTAATAAATAGTATATACTGGGTGTGACTGTGATAAATAGTATATACTGAGTTTGACTGTGATCAATAGTTTATACTGAGTGTGACGATAATAAATAGTAAATACTGACTATGTTAGATAGTATAGTCTGAGTGAGACTGTAATAAATAGTATATACTGAGTTTGACTGTGATA
Organism: Leptodactylus fuscus; assembly: GCF_031893055.1. Taxonomy (NCBI): domain Eukaryota; kingdom Metazoa; phylum Chordata; class Amphibia; order Anura; family Leptodactylidae; genus Leptodactylus; species Leptodactylus fuscus. Next base: position 7,261,850 of record NC_134268.1, read on the forward strand.
AATAGTATATACTGACTGTGACTGTAATAAATAGTATATACTGACTGTGACTATAATAAATAGTATATACTGACTGTGACTATAATAAATTATATATACTTACTGTGATAAATAGTATATACTAACTCTGACTATAATAAATAGTATATACTTACTGTGATAAATAGTATATACTGACTGTGACTATAATAAATAGTATATACTGACTGTGATAAATAGTATATACTGAGTTTGACTGTAATAAATAGTATACTGAGTTTGACTGTGATAAATAGTATATACTGACTGTGACTATAATAAATAAAATATACTGACTGTGATAAATAGTATATACTGACTGTGACTGTAATAAATACTATATACTGAGTGTGACTGTAATAAATAGTATATACTGAGTGTGACTGTAATAAATAGTATATACTGACTGTGACTATAATAAATAATATATACTGACTGTGATATATAGTATATACTGAATGTGACTGTAATATATAGTATATACTGAGTGTGACTATAATAAATAGTTTATACTGACTGTGATAAATAGTATATACTGAGTGTGACTATAATAAATAGTATATACTGAGTTTGACTGTGATAAATAGTGTATACTGACTGTGACTATAATAAACAGTGTATACTGACTGTGACTATAATAAATAGTATAAACTGACTGTTATAAATAATATATAGTGACTGTGACTGTAATAAATAGTATATACCAACTGTGACTATAAAAAATAGTATATACTGACTAATAAATAGTATATACTGAGTGTGACTGTGATAAATAATATATACTGAGTTTGACTGTGATAAATAGTATATACTGAGTTTGACTGTGATAAATAGTATATACTGACTGTGACTGTAATAAATACTATATACTGAGTTTGACTGTAATAAATAGTATATACTGAGTCTGATAAATAGTATATACTGACTGTGACTGTAATAAATACTATATAATGAGTGTGACTGTAATAAATAGTATATACTGAGTGTGACTGTAATAAATAGAATAAACTGACTGTGACTATAATAAATAGTATATACTGACTGTGATAAATAGTATACACTGAGTGAGACTGTAATAAATAGTATATACTGAGTTTGACTGTGATACTGACTATGACTGTAATAAATAGTACATACCGACTGTGACTATAATAAATAGTATATACTGACTAATAAAAAGTATATACTGGGTGTGACTGTGATAAATAGTATATACTGAGTTTGACTGTGATCAATAGTTTATACTGAGTGTGACGATAAATAGTATATACTGACTATGTTAAATAGTATATTCTGAGTGAGACTGTAATAAATAGTATATACTGAGTTTGACTGTGATAAATAGTATATACTGACTGTGACTGTAATAAATAGTATATACTGACTGTGACTATAATAAATAGTATATACTGACTGTGACTATAATAAATTATATATACTTACTGTGATAAATAGTATATACTAACTGTGACTATAATAAATAGTATATACTTACTGTGATAAATAGTATATACTGACTGTGACTATAATAAATAGTATATACTGAGTGTGATAAATAGTATATACTGAGTTTGACTGTAATAAATAGTATACTGAGTTTGACTGTGATAAATAGTATATACTGACTGTGACTATAATAAATAGTATATACTGACTGTGATAAATAGTATATACTGACTGTGACTGTAATAAATAGTATATACCGACTGTGACTATATTAAATAGTATATACTGACTGATAAATAGAATATACTGAGTTTGACTGTGATAAATAGTATATACTAAGTTTGACTGTGATAAATAGTATATACTGACTGTGACTGTAATAAATACTATATACTGAGTTTGACTGTAATAAATAGTATATACTGAGTGTGACTGTAATAAATATTATATACTGACTGTGACTATAATAAATAGTATATACTGATTGTGATAAATAGTATATACTGAGTGAGACTGAAATAAATAGTATATATTGAGTTTGACTGTTATAAATAGTATATACTGGCTGTGACTGTAATAAATAGTATATACTGACTGTGACTATAATAAATAGTATATACAGACTGTGACTATAATAAATTGTATATACTGACTGTGATAAATAGTAAATACTAACTGTGACTATAATAAATAGTGTATACTGACTGTGATAAATAGTATATACTGACTGTGACTATAATAAATAGTATATACTGACTGTGATAAATAGTATATACTGACTGTGACTATAATAAATATTATATACTGACTGTGATAAATACTCTATACTGACTGTGACTGTAATAAATAGTATATACTGAGTTTGACTGTGATAAATAGTATATACTGAGTTTGACTATAATAAATATTATATACTGACTGTGATAAATAGTATATCCTGACTGTGACTGTAATAAATAGTATATACTGACTGTGACTATAAAAAATAGTATATACTGACTCTGATAAATAGTATATACTGACTGTGACTGTAATAAATAGTATATACTGACTGTGACTATAATAAATAGTATATACTGACTGTGACTATAATAAATTATATATACTTACTGTGATAAATAGTATATACTAACTGTGACTATAATAAATAGTATATACTTACTGTGATAAATAGTATATACTGACTGTGACTATAATAAATAGTATATACTGACTGTGATAAATAGTATATACTGAGTTTGACTGTAATAAATAGTATACTGAGTTTGACTGTGATAAATAGTATATACTGACTGTGACTATAATAAATAGTATATACTGACTGTGATAAATAGTATATACTGACTGTGACTGTAATAAATAGTATATACCGACTGTGACTATATTAAATAGTATATACTGACTGATAAATAGAATATACTGAGTTTGACTGTGATAAATAGTATATGCTGAGTTTAACTGTGATAAATAATATATATTGAGTCTGATAGTATATACTGAGTGTGACTGTAATAAATACTATATACTGAGTGTGACTGTAATAAATAGTATATACTGAGTGTGACTGTAATAAATAGTATATACTGACTGTGACTATAATAAATAATATATACTGACTGTGATAAATAGTATATACTGAATGTGACTGTAATATATAGTATATACTGAGTGTGACTATAATAAATAGTTTATACTGACTGTGATAAATAGTATATACTGAGTGTGACTATAATAAATAGTATATACTGAGTTTGACTGTGATAAATAGTGTATACTGACTGTGACTATAATAAACAGTGTATACTGACTGTGACTATAATAAATAGTATAAACTGACTGTTATAAATAATATATAGTGACTGTGACTGTAATAAATAGTATATACTGACTGTGACTATAAAAAATAGTATATACTGACTGTGACTATAATAAATAATATATACTGACTGGGATCAATAATATATACTGAGTGTGACTGTAGTAATAGTATATACTGAGTTTGACTGTGATAAATAGTATATACTGACTGTGACTCTAATAAATAGTATATTCCAACTGTGACTATAATAAATAGTATATACTGACTAATAAATAGTATATACTGAGTGTGACTGTGATAAATACTATATACTGAGTTTGACTGTGATAAATAGTATATACTGAGTTTGACTGTGATAAATAGTATATACTGACTGTGACTGTAATAAATAGTATATACTGACTGTGACTATAATAAATAGTATATACTGACTGTGACTATAATAATTAGTATATACTGACTGTGATAAATAGTATTTACTGAGTGTGACTGTGATAAATAGTATATACTGACTGTGACTGTAATAAATACTATATACTGAGTTTGACTGTAATAAATAGTATATACTGAGTCTGATAAATAGTATATACTGACTGTGACTGTAATAAATATTATATACTGAGTGTGACTGTAATAAATAGTATATACTGAGTGTGACTGTAATAAATAGAATAAACTGACTGTGACTATAATAAATAGTATATACTGACTGTGATAAATAGTATACACTGAGTGAGACTGTAATAAATAGTATATACTGATTTTGACTGTGATACTGACTATGACTGTAATAAATAGTACATACCGACTGTGACTATAATAAATAGTATATACTGACTAATAAATAGTATATACTGGGTGTGACTGTGATAAATAGTATATACTGAGTTTGACTGTGATAAATAGTGTATACTGACTGTGACTGTAATAAATAGTATATACTGACTGTGACTATAAAAAATAGTATATACTGACTGTGACTATAATAAATAATATATACTGACTGGGATCAATAGTATATACTGAGTGTGACTGTAGTAATAGGATATACTGAGTTTGACTGTGATAAATAGTATATACTGACTGTGACTCTAATAAATAGTATATACCAACTGTGACTATAATAAATAGTATATACTGACTAATAAATAGTATATACTGAGTGTGACTGTGATAAATACTATATACTGAGTTTGACTGTGATAAATAGTATATACTGAGTTTGACTGTGATAAATAGTATATACTGACTGTGACTGTAATAAATACTATATACTGAGTTTGACTGTAATAAATAGTATATACTGAGTCTGATAAATAGTATATACTGACTGTGACTGTAATAAATACTATATACTGAGTGTGACTGTAATAAATAGTATATACTGACAGTGACTATAATAAATTGTATATACTTACTGTGATAAATAGTATATACTAACTGTGACCATAATAAATAGTATATACTTACTGTGATAAATAGAATATACTGACTGTGACTATAATAAATAGTATATACTGACTGTGATAAATAGTATATACTGAGTTTGACTGTAATAAATAGTATACTGAGTTTGACTGTGATAAATAGTATATACTGACTGTGACTATAATAAATAGTATATACTGACTTTGATAAATAGTAAATATTAACTATAACTGTGATAAATAGTATATACTGACTGTGACTATAATAAATAGTATATACTGACTGTGACTATAATAATTAGTATATACTGACTGTGATAAATAGTATTTACTGAGTGTGACTGTGATAAATAGTATATACTGAGTCTGATAAATAGTATATACTGACTGTGACTGTAATAAATAGTATATACTGAGTGTGACTGTAATAAATATTATATACTGAGTGTGACTGTAATAAATAGAATAAACTGACTGTGACTATAATAAATAGTATATAATGACTGTGATAAATAGTATACACTGAGTGAGACTGTAATAAATAGTATATACTGAGTTTGACTGTGATAAATAGTATATACTGACTATGACTGTAATAAATAGTACATACCTACTGTGACTATAATAAATAGTATATACTGAGTGTGATAAATAGTATATACTGGGCGTGACTGTGATAAATAGTATATACTGAGTGTGACTGTAATAAATACTATATACTGTGTTTGACTGTAAAAAATAGTATATACTGAGTGTGACTGTAAAAAATAGTATATACTGACTGTGACTATAATAAATAGTATATACTGACTGTGATAAATAGTTTATACAGAGTGAGACTGTAATAAATAGTATATACTGAGGTTGACTGTGATAAATAGTATATACTGACTGTGACTATAATAAATAGTATATACTGACTGTGATAAATAGTATATACTGAGTGAGACTGTAATAAATACTATCTACTGACTGTGACTATAATAAATAGTATATACTGACTGTGACTATAATAAGTTTTATATACTGACCGTGATAAATAGTATATACTGACTGTGACTATAATAAATAGTATATACTGACTGTGATAAATAGCATATACTGACTGTGACTGTAATATATAGTATATACTGAGTTTGACTGTGATAAATAGTATATACTGACTGTGACTCTAATAAATAGTATATACCAACTGTGACTATAATAAATAGTATATACTGACTAATAAATAGTATATACTGAGTGTGACTGTGATAAATACTATATACTGAGTTTGACTGTGATAAATAGTATATACTGAGTTTGACTGTGATAAATAGTATATACTGACTGTGACTGTAATAAATACTATATACTGAGTTTGAATGTAATAAATAGTATATACTGAGTCTGATAAATAGTATATACTGAATGTGGCTGTAATAAATACTATATACTGAGTGTGACTGTAATAAATAGTATATACTGAGTGTGACTGTAATAAATAGAATAAACTGACTGTGACTATAATAAATAGTATATACTGACTGTGATAAATAGTATACACTGAGTGAGACTGTAATAAATAGTATATACTGAGTTTGACTGTGATACTGACTATGACTGTAATAAATAGTACATACCGACTGTGACTATAATAAATAGTATATACTGACTAATAAATAGTATATACTGGGTGTGACTGTGATAAATAGTATATACTGAGTTTGACTGTGATCAATAGTTTATACCGAGTGTGACTATAATAAATAGTATATACTGACTATGTTAAATAGTATATTCTGAGTGAGACTGTAATAAATAGTATATACTGAGTTTGACTGTGATAAATAGTATATACTGACTGTGACTGTAATAAATAGTATATACTGACTGTGACTATAATAAATAGTATATACTGACTGTGACTATAATAAATTGTATATACTTACTGTGATAAATAGTATATACTAACTGTGACTATAATAAATAGTATATACTTACTGTGATAAATAGTATATACTGACTGTGACTATAATAAATAGTATATACTGACTGTGATAAATAGTATATACTGAGTTTGACTGTAATAAATAGTATACTGAGTTTGACTGTGATAAATAGTATATACTGACTGTGACTATAAAAAATAGTATATACTGACTGTGACTATAATAAATAATATATACTGACTGGGATCAATAGTATATACTGAGTGTGACTGTAGTAAATAGTATATACTGAGTTTGACTGTGATAAATAGTATATACTGACTGTGACTCTAATAAATAGTATATACCAACTGTGACTATAATAAATAGTATATACTGACTAATAAATAGTATATACTGAGTGTGACTGTGATAAATACTATATACTGAGTTTGACTGTGATAAATAGTATATACTGAGTTTGACTGTGATAAATAGTATATACTGACTGTGACTGTAATAAATACTATATACTGAGTTTGACTGTAATAAATAGTATATACTGAGTCTGATAAATAGTATATACTGACTGTGACTGTAATAAATACTATATACTGAGTGTGACTGTAATAAATAGTATATACTGAGTGTGACTGTAATAAATAGAATAAACTGACTGTGACTATAATAAATAGTATATACTGACTGTGATAAATAGTATACACTGAGTGAGACTGTAATAAATAGTATATACTGAGTTTGACTGTGATACTGACTATGACTGTAATAAATAGTACATACCGACTGTGACTATAATAAATAGTATATACTGACTAATAAATAGTATATACTGGGTGTGACTGTGATAAATAGTATATACTGAGTTTGACTGTGATCAATAGTTTATACTGAGTGTGACTATAATAAATAGTATATACTGACTATGTTAAATAGTATATTCTGAGTGAGACTGTAATAAATAGTATATACTGAGTTTGACTGTGATAAATAGTATATACTGACTGTGACTATAATAAATAGTATATACTGACTGTGATAAATAGTATATACTGAGTTTGACTGTAATAAATAGTATACTGAGTATGACTGTGATAAATAGTATATACTGACTGTGACTATAATAAATGGTATATACTGACTGTGATAAATAGTAAATATTAACTGTGACTGTGATAAATAGTATATACTGACTGTGACTATAATAAATAGTATATACTGACTGTGACTATAATAAATAGTATATACTGACTGTGATAAATAGTATTTACTGAGTGTGACTGTGATAAATAGTATATACTGAGTCTGATAAATAGTATATACTGACTGTGACTGTAATAAATAGTATATACTGAGTGTGACTGTAATAAATATTATATACTGAGTGTGACTGTAATAAATAGAATAAACTGACTGTGACTATAATAAATAGTATATACTGACTGTGATAAATAGTATACACTGAGTGAGACTGTAATAAATAGTATATACTGAGTTTGACTGTGATAAATAGTATATACTGACTATGACTGTAATAAATAGTACATACCTACTGTGACTATAATAAATAGTATATACTGAGTGTGATAAATAGTATATACTGGGTGTGACTGTGATAAATAGTATATACTGAGTGTGACTGTAATAAATACTATATACTGAGTTTGACTGTAAAAAATAGTATATACTGAGTGTGACTGTAAAAAATAGTATATACTGACTTTGACTATAATAAATAGTATATACTGACTGTGATAAATAGTTTATACAGAGTGAGACTGTAATAAATAGTATATACTGAGGTTGACTGTGATAAATAGTATATACTGACTGTGACTATAATAAATAGTATATACTGACTGTGATAAATAGTATATACTGAGTGAGACTGTAATAAATACTATCTACTGACTGTGACTATAATAAATAGTATATACTGACTGTGACTATAATAAGTTTTATATACTGACTGTGATAAATAGTATATACTGACTGTGACTATAATAAATAGTATATACTGACTGTGATAAATAGTATATACTGACTGTGACTGTAATATATAGTATATACTGAGTTTGACCATGATAAATAGTATATACTGAGTGTGACTATAAAAAATAGTATATACTGACTGTGATAAATAGTATATACTGACTGTGACTGTAATCAATAGTATATACTGAGTGTGACTATAAAAAATAGTATATACTGATTGTGATAACTAGTATATACTGAGTGAGACTGAAATAAATAGTATATACTGAGTTTGACTGTCATAAATAGTATATACTGACTGTGACTGTAATAAATAGTATATACTGACTGTGACTATAATAAATAGTATATACTGACTGTGATAAATAGTATATACCAACTGTGACTATAATAAATAGTATATACTGACTGTGATAAATAGTATATACTGACTGTGACTATAATAAATATTATATACTGACTGTGATAAATACTATATACTGGATGTGACTGTAATAAATAATATATACTGAGTTTGACTGTGATAAATAGTATATGCTGAGTGTGACTATAATAAATAGTATATACTGACTGTGATAAATAGTAAATACTGACTGTGACTGTAATAAATAGTATATACTGACTGTGACTATAATAAATAGTATATACTGACTTTGATAAATAGTATATACTGAGTGTGACTGTAATAACTAGTATATACTGAGTTTGACTGTGATAAATAGTGTATACTGACTGTGACTATAATAAATAGTATATACTGACTGTGATAAATAGTAAATATTAACTGTGACTGTGATACATAGTATATACTGACTGTGACTATAATAAATAGTATATACTGACTGTGACTATAATAAATAGTATATACTGACTGTGACTATAATAAATTGTATATACTTACTGTGATAAATAGTATATACTAACTGTGACCATAATAAATAGTATATACTTACTGTGATAAATAGTATATACTGACTGTGACTATAATAAATAGTATATACTGACTGTGATAAATAGTATATACTGAGTTTGACTGTAATAAATAGTATACTGAGTTTGACTGTGATAAATAGTATATACTGACTGTGACTATAATAAATAGTATATACTGACTGTGATAAATAGTATTTACTGAGTGTGACTGTGATATATAGTATATACTGAGTCTGATAAATAGTATATACTGACTGTGACTGTAATAAATAGTATATACTGACTGTGACTATAATAAATAGTATATACTGACTGTGATAAATAGTATTTACTGAGTGTGACTGTGATAAATAGTATATACTGAGTCTGATAAATAGTATATACTGACTGTGACTGTAATAAATAGTATATACTGAGTGTGACTGTAATAAATATTATATACTGAGTGTGACTGTAATAAATAGAATAAACTGACTGTGACTATAATAAATAGTATATACTGACTGTGATAAATAGTATACACTGAGTGAGACTGTAATAAATAGTATATACTGACTATGACTGTAATAAATAGTACATACCTACTGTGACTATAATAAATAGTATATACTGAGTGTGATAAATAGTATATACTGGGTGTGACTGTGATAAATAGTATATACTGAGTGTGACTGTAATAAATACTATATACTGAGTTTGACTGTAAAAAATAGTATATACTGAGTGTGACTGTAAAAAATAGTATATACTGACTGTGACTATAATAAATAGTGTATACTGACTGTGATAAATAGTTTATACAAAGTGAGACTGTAATAAATAGTATATACTGAGGTTGACTGTGATAAATAGTATATACTGACTGTGACTATAATAAATATTATATACTGACTGTGATAAATAGTATATACTGAGTGAGACTGTAATAAATACTATCTACTGACTGTGACTATAATAAATAGTATATACTGACTGTGACTATAATAAGTTTTATATACTTACTGTGATAAATAGTATATACTGACTGTGACTATAATAAATAGTGTATACTGACTGTGATAAATAGTATATACTGACTGTGACTGTAATATATAGTATATACTGAGTTTAACCATGATAAATAGTATATACTGAGTGTGACTATAAAAAATAGTATATACTGACTGTGATAAATAGTATATACTGACTGTGACTGTAATAAATAGTATATACTGAGTGTGACTATAAAAAATAGTATATACTGATTGTGATAACTAGTATATACTGAGTGAGACTGAAATAAATAGTATATACTGAGTTTGACTGTCATAAATAGTATATACTGACTGTGACTGTAATAAATAGTATATACTGACTGTGACTATAATAAATAGTATATACTGACTGTGACTATAATAAATAATATATACTGACTGGGATCAATAGTATATACTGAGTGTGACTGTAGTAAATAGTATATACTGAGTTTGACTGTGATAAATAGTATATACTGACTGTGACTCTAATAAATAGTATATACCAACTGTAACTATAATAAATAGTACATACTGACTAATAAATAATATATACTGAGTGTGACTATAATAAATAGTATATACTGACTATGTTAAATAGTATGTTCTGAGTGAGACTGTAATAAAAAGTATATACTGAGTTTGACTGTGATAAATAGTATATACTGACTGTGACTGTAATAAATAGTATATACTGACTGTGACTATAATAAATAGTATATACTGACTGTGACTATAATAAATTGTATATACTTACTGTGATAAATAGTATATACTAACTGTGACCATAATAAATAGTATATACTTACTGTGATAAATAGTATATACTGACTGTGACTATAATAAATAGTATATACTGACTGTGATAAATAGTATATACTGAGTTTGACTGTAATAAATAGTATACTGAGTTTGACTGTGATAAATAGTATATACTGACTGTGACTATAATAAATAGTATATACTGACTGTGATAAATAGTATTTACTGAGTGTGACTGTGATAAATAGTATATACTGAGTCTGATAAATAGTATATACTGACTGTGACTGTAATAAATAGTATATACTGACTGTGACTATAATAAATAGTATATACTGACTGTGATAAATAGTATTTACTGAGTGTGACTGTGATAAATAGTATATACTGAGTCTGATAAATAGTATATACTGACTGTGACTGTAATAAATAGTATATACTGAGTGTGACTGTAATAAATATTATATACTGAGTGTGACTGTAATAAATAGAACAAACTGACTGTGACTATAATAAATAGTATATACTGACTGTGATAAATAGTATACACTGAGTGAGACTGTAATAAATAGTATATACTGAGTTTGACTGTGATAAATAGTATATACTGACTATGACTGTATTAAATAGTACATACCTACTGTGACTATAATAAATAGTATATACTGAGTGTGATAAATAGTATATACTGGGTGTGACTGTGATAAATAGTATATACTGAGTGTGACTGTAATAAATACTATATACTGAGTTTGACTGTAAAAAATAGTATATACTGAGTGTGACTGTAAAAAATAGTATATACTGACTTTGACTATAATAAATAGTATATACTGACTGTGATAAATAGTTTATACAGAGTGAGACTGTAATAAATAGTATATACTGAGTTTGACTGTGATAAATAGTATATACTGACTGTGACTGTAATTAATAGTATATACTGACTGTGACTATAATAAATAGTATATACTGACTGTGACTATAATAAATTATATATACTTACTGTGATAAATAGTATATACTAACTGTGACTATAATAAATAGTATATACTTACTGTGATAAATAGTATATACTGACTGTGACTATAATAAATAGTATATACTGACTGTGATAAATAGTATATACTGAGTTTGACTGTAATAAATAGTATACTGAGTTTGACTGTGATAAATAGTATATACTGACTGTGACTATAATAAATAGTATATACTGACTGTGATAAATAGTATATACTGACTGTGACTGTAATAAATACTATATACTGAGTGTGACTGTAATAAATAGTATATACTGAGTGTGACTGTAATAAATAGTATATACTGACTGTGACTATAATAAATAATATATACTGACTGTGATATATAGTATATACTGAATGTGACTGTAATATATAGTATATACTGAGTGTGACTATAATAAATAGTTTATACTGACTGTGATAAATAGTATATACTGAGTGTGACTATAATAAATAGTATATACTGAGTTTGACTGTGATAAATAGTGTATACTGACTGTGACTATAATAAACAGTGTATACTGACTGTGACTATAATAAATAGTATAAACTGACTGTTATAAATAATATATAGTGACTGTGACTGTAATAAATAGTATATACTGACTGTGACTATAAAAAATAGTATATACTGACTGTGACTATAATAAATAATATATACTGACTGGGATCAATAGTATATACTGAGTGTGACTGTAGTAATAGTATATACTGAGTTTGACTGTGATAAATAGTATATACTGACTGTGACTCTAATAAATAGTATATACCAACTGTGACTATAATAAATAGTATATACTGACTAATAAATAGTATATACTGAGTGTGACTGTGATAAATACTATATACTGAGTTTGACTGTGATAAATAGTATATACTGAGTTTGACTGTGATAAATAGTATATACTGACTGTGACTGTAATAAATACTATATACTGAGTTTGACTGTAATAAATAGTATATACTGAGTCTGATAAATAGTATATACTGACTGTGACTGTAATAAATACTATATACTGAGTGTGACTGTAATAAATAGTATATACTGAGTTTGACTGTAATAAATAGAATAAACTGACTGTGACTATAATAAATAGTATATACTGAATGTGATAAATAGTATACACTGAGTGAGACTGTAATAAATAGTATATACTGATTTTGACTGTGATACTGACTATGACTGTAATAAATAGTACATACCGACTGTGACTATAATAAATAGTATATACTGACTAATAAATAGTATATACTGGGTGTGACTGTGATAAATAGTATATACTGAGTTTGACTGTGATCAATAGTTTATACTGAGTGTGACTATAATAAATAGTATATACTGACTATGTTAAATAGTATGTTCTGAGTGAGACTGTAATAAAAAGTATATACTGAGTTTGACTGTGATAAATAGTATATACTGACTGTGACTGTAATAAATAGTATATACTGACTGTGACTATAATAAATAGTATATACTGACTGTGACAATAATAAATTGTATATACTTACTGTGATAAATAGTATATACTAACTGTGACCATAATAAATAGTATATACTTACTGTGATAAATAGTATATACTGACTGTGACTATAATAAATAGTATATACTGACTGTGATAAATAGTATATACTGAGTTTGACTGTAATAAATAGTATACTGAGTTTGACTGTTATAAATAGTATATACTGACTGTGACTATAATAAATAGTATATACTGACTTTGATAAATAGTAAATATTAACTGTGACTGTGATAAATAGTATATACTGACTGTGACTATAATAAATAGTATATACTGACTGTGACTATAATAATTAGTATATACTGACTGTGATAAATAGTATTTACTGAGTGTGACTGTGATAAATAGTATATACTGAGTTTGACTGTGATAAATAGTATATACTGACTGTGACTGTAATAAATAGTATATACTGACTGTGACTATAATAAATAGTATATACTGACTGTGACTATAATAATTAGTATATACTGACTGTGATAAATAGTATTTACTGAGTGTGACTGTGATAAATAGTATATACTGACTGTGACTGTAATAAATACTATATACTGAGTTTGACTGTAATAAATAGTATATACTGAGTCTGATAAATAGTATATACTGACTGTGACTGTAATAAATACTATATACTGAGTGTGACTGTAATAAATAGTATATACTGAGTGTGACTGTAATAAATAGAATAAACTGACTGTGACTATAATAAATAGTATATACTGACTGTGATAAATAGTATACACTGAGTGAGACTGTAATAAATAGTATATACTGATTTTGACTGTGATACTGACTATGACTGTAATAAATAGTACATACCGACTGTGACTATAATAAATAGTATATACTGACTAATAAATAGTATATACTGGGTGTGACTGTGATAAATAGTATATACTGAGTTTGACTGTGATAAATAGTGTATACTGACTGTGACTGTAATAAATAGTATATACTGACTGTGACTATAAAAAATAGTATATACTGACTGTGACTATAATAAATAATATATACTGACTGGGATCAATAGTATATACTGAGTGTGACTGTAGTAATAGTATATACTGAGTTTGACTGTGATAAATAGTATATACTGACTGTGACTCTAATAAATAGTATATACCAACTGTGACTATAATAAATAGTATATACTGACTAATAAATAGTATATACTGAGTGTGACTGTGATAAATACTATATACTGAGTTTGACTGTGATAAATAGTATATACTGAGTTTGACTGTGATAAATAGTATATACTGACTGTGACTGTAATAAATACTATATACTGAGTTTGACTGTAATAAATAGTATATACTGAGTCTGATAAATAGTATATACTGACTGTGACTGTAATAAATACTATATACTGAGTGTGACTGTAATAAATAGTATATACTGACTGTGACTATAATAAATTGTATATACTTACTGTGATAAATAGTATATACTAACTGTGACCATAATAAATAGTATATACTTACTGTGATAAATAGTATATACTGACTGTGACTATAATAAATAGTATATACTGACTGTGATAAATAGTATATACTGAGTTTGACTGTAATAAATAGTATACTGAGTTTGACTGTGATAAATAGTATATACTGACTGTGACTATAATAAATAGTATATACTGACTTTGATAAATAGTAAATATTAACTGTAACTGTGATAAATAGTATATACTGACTGTGACTATAATAAATAGTATATACTGACTGTGACTATAATAATTAGTATATACTGACTGTGATAAATAGTATTTACTAAGTGTGACTGTGATAAATAGTATATACTGAGTCTGATAAATAGTATATACTGACTGTGACTGTAATAAATAGTATATACTGAGTGTGACTGTAATAAATATTATATACTGAGTGTGACTGTAATAAATAGAATAAACTGACTGTGACTATAATAAATAGTATATAATGACTGTGATAAATAGTATACACTGAGTGAGACTGTAATAAATAGTATATACTGAGTTTGACTGTGATAAATAGTATATACTGACTATGACTGTAATAAATAGTACATACCTACTGTGACTATAATAAATAGTATATACTGAGTGTGATAAATAGTATATACTGGGCGTGACTGTGATAAATAGTATATACTGAGTGTGACTGTAATAAATACTATATACTGTGTTTGACTGTAAAAAATAGTATATACTGAGTGTGACTGTAAAAAATAGTATATACTGACTGTGACTATAATAAATAGTATATACTGACTGTGATAAATAGTTTATACAGAGTGAGACTGTAATAAATAGTATATACTGAGGTTGACTGTGATAAATAGTATATACTGACTGTGACTATAATAAATAGTATATACTGACTGTGATAAATAGTATATACTGAGTGAGACTGTAATAAATACTATCTACTGACTGTGACTATAATAAATAGTATATACTGACTGTGACTATAATAAGTTTTATATACTGACTGTGATAAATAGTATATACTGACTGTGACTATAATAAATAGTATATACTGACTGTGATAAATAGCATATACTGACTGTGACTGTAATATATAGTATATACTGAGTTTGACTGTGATAAATAGTATATACTGACTGTGACTCTAATAAATAGTATATACCAACTGTGACTATAATAAATAGTATATACTGACTAATAAATAGTATATACTGAGTGTGACTGTGATAAATACTATATACTGAGTTTGACTGTGATAAATAGTATATACTGAGTTTGACTGTGATAAATAGTATATACTGACTGTGACTGTAATAAATACTATATACTGAGTTTGAATGTAATAAATAGTATATACTGAGTCTGATAAATAGTATATACTGAATGTGGCTGTAATAAATACTATATACTGAGTGTGACTGTAATAAATAGTATATACTGAGTGTGACTGTAATAAATAGAATAAACTGACTGTGACTATAATAAATAGTATATACTGACTGTGATAAATAGTATACACTGAGTGAGACTGTAATAAATAGTATATACTGAGTTTGACTGTGATACTGACTATGACTGTAATAAATAGTACATACCGACTGTGACTATAATAAATAGTATATACTGACTAATAAATAGTATATACTGGGTGTGACTGTGATAAATAGTATATACTGAGTTTGACTGTGATCAATAGTTTATACCGAGTGTGACTATAATAAATAGTATATACTGACTATGTTAAATAGTATATTCTGAGTGAGACTGTAATAAATAGTATATACTGAGTTTGACTGTGATAAATAGTATATACTGACTGTGACTGTAATAAATAGTATATACTGACTGTGACTATAATAAATAGTATATACTGACTGTGACTATAATAAATTGTATATACTTACTGTGATAAATAGTATATACTAACTGTGACTATAATAAATAGTATATACTTACTGTGATAAATAGTATATACTGACTGTGACTATAATAAATAGTATATACTGACTGTGATAAATAGTATATACTGAGTTTGACTGTAATAAATAGTATACTGAGTTTGACTGTGATAAATAGTATATACTGACTGTGACTATAAAAAATAGTATATACTGACTGTGACTATAATAAATAATATATACTGACTGGGATCAATAGTATATACTGAGTGTGACTGTAGTAAATAGTATATACTGAGTTTGACTGTGATAAATAGTATATACTGACTGTGACTCTAATAAATAGTATATACCAACTGTGACTATAATAAATAGTATATACTGACTAATAAATAGTATATACTGAGTGTGACTGTGATAAATACTATATACTGAGTTTGACTGTGATAAATAGTATATACTGAGTTTGACTGTGATAAATAGTATATACTGACTGTGACTGTAATAAATACTATATACTGAGTTTGACTGTAATAAATAGTATATACTGAGTCTGATAAATAGTATATACTGACTGTGACTGTAATAAATACTATATACTGAGTGTGACTGTAATAAATAGTATATACTGAGTGTGACTGTAATAAATAGAATAAACTGACTGTGACTATAATAAATAGTATATACTGACTGTGATAAATAGTATACACTGAGTGAGACTGTAATAAATAGTATATACTGAGTTTGACTGTGATCAATAGTTTATACTGAGTGTGACTATAATAAATAGTATATACTGACTATGTTAAATAGTATATTCTGAGTGAGACTGTAATAAATAGTATATACTGAGTTTGACTGTGATAAATAGTATATACTGACTGTGACTGTGATAAATAGTATATACTGAATGACTATAAAAAATAGTATATACTGACTGTGACTATAATAAATAATATATACTGACTGGGATCAATAGTATATACTGAGTGTGACTGTAGTAAATAGTATATACTGAGTTTGACTGTGATAAATAGTATATACTGACTGTGACTCTAATAAATAGTATATACCAACTGTGACTATAATAAATAGTATATACTGACTAATAAATAGTATATACTGAGTGTGACTGTGATAAATACTATATACTGAGTTTGACTGTGATAAATAGTATATACTGAGTTTGACTGTGATAAATAGTATATACTGACTGTGACTGTAATAAATACTATATACTGAGTTTGACTGTAATAAATAGTATATACTGAGTCTGATAAATAGTATATACTGACTGTGACTGTAATAAATACTATATACTGAGTGTGACTGTAATAAATAGTATATACTGAGTGTGACTGTAATAAATAGAATAAACTGACTGTGACTATAATAAATAGTATATACTGACTGTGATAAATAGTATACACTGAGTGAGACTGTAATAAATAGTATATACTGAGTTTGACTGTGATACTGACTATGACTGTAATAAATAGTACATACCGACTGTGACTATAATAAATAGTATATACTGACTAATAAATAGTATATACTGGGTGTGACTGTGATAAATAGTATATACTGAGTTTGACTGTGATCAATAGTTTATACTGAGTGTGACTATAATAAATAGTATATACTGACTATGTTAAATAGTATATTCTGAGTGAGACTGTAATAAATAGTATATACTGAGTTTGACTGTGATAAATAGTATATACTGACTGTGACTGTAATAAATAGTATATACTGACTGTGACTATAATAAATTGTATATACTTACTGTGATTAATAGTATATACTAACTGTGACTATAATAAATAGTATATACTTACTGTGATAAATAGTATATACTGACTGTGACTATAATAAATAGTATATACTGACTGTGATAAATAGTATATACTGAGTTTGACTGTAATAAATAGTATACTGAGTATGACTGTGATAAATAGTATATACTGACTGTGACTATAATAAATAGTATATACTGACTGTGATAAATAGTAAATATTAACTGTGACTGTGATAAATAGTATATACTGACTGTGACTATAATAAATAGTATATACTGACTGTGACTATAATAAATAGTATATACTGACTGTGATAAATAGTATTTACTGAGTGTGACTGTGATAAATAGTATATACTGAGTCTGATAAATAGTATATACTGACTGTGACTGTAATAAATAGTATATACTGAGTGTGACTGTAATAAATATTATATACTGAGTGTGACTGTAATAAATAGAATAAACTGACTGTGACTATAATAAATAGTATATACTGACTGTGATAAATAGTATACACTGAGTGAGACTGTAATAAATAGTATATACTGAGTTTGACTGTGATAAATAGTATATACTGACTATGACTGTAATAAATAGTACATACCTACTGTGACTATAATAAATAGTATATACTGAGTGTGATAAATAGTATATACTGGGTGTGACTGTGATAAATAGTATATACTGAGTGTGACTGTAATAAATACTATATACTGAGTTTGACTGTAAAAAATAGTATATACTGAGTGTGACTGTAAAAAATAGTATATACTGACTTTGACTATAATAAATAGTATATACTGACTGTGATAAATAGTTTATACAGAGTGAGACTGTAATAAATAGTATATACTGAGGTTGACTGTGATAAATAGTATATACTGACTGTGACTATAATAAATAGTATATACTGACTGTGATAAATAGTATATACTGAGTGAGACTGTAATAAATACTATCTACTGACTGTGACTATAATAAATAGTATATACTGACTGTGACTATAATAAGTTTTATATACTGACTGTGATAAATAGTATATACTGACTGTGACTATAATAAATAGTATATACTGACTGTGATAAATAGTATATACTGACTGTGACTGTAATATATAGTATATACTGAGTTTAACCATGATAAATAGTATATACTGAGTGTGACTATAAAAAATAGTATATACTGACTGTGATAAATAGTATATACTGACTGTGACTGTAATAAATAGTATATACTGAGTGTGACTATAAAAAATAGTATATACTGATTGTGATAACTAGTATATACTGAGTGAGACTGAAATAAATAGTATATACTGAGTTTGACTGTCATAAATAGTATATACTGACTGTGACTGTAATAAATAGTATATACTGACTGTGACTATAATAAATAGTATATACTGACTGTGATAAATAGTATATACTGACTGTGACTATAATAAATAGTATATACTGACTGTGATAAATAGTATATACTGACTGTGACTGTAATATATAGTATATACTGAGTTTAACCATGATAAATAGTATATACTGAGTGTGACTATAAAAAATAGTATATACTGACTGTGATAAATAGTATATACTGACTGTGACTGTAATAAATAGTATATACTGAGTGTGACTATAAAAAATAGTATATACTGATTGTGATAACTAGTATATACTGAGTGAGACTGAAATAAATAGTATATACTGAGTTTGACTGTCATAAATAGTATATACTGACTGTGACTGTAATAAATAGTATATACTGACTGTGACTATAATAAATAGTATATACTGACTGTGATAAATAGTATATACTGACTGTGACTATAATAAATAGTATATACTGACTGTGATAAATAGTATATACTGACTGTGACTGTAATATATAGTATATACTGAGTTTAACCATGATAAATAGTATATACTGAGTGTGACTATAAAAAATAGTATATACTGACTGTGATAAATAGTATATACTGACTGTGACTGTAATAAATAGTATATACTGAGTGTGACTATAAAAAATAGTATATACTGATTGTGATAACTAGTATATACTGAGTGAGACTGAAATAAATAGTATATACTGAGTTTGACTGTCATAAATAGTATATACTGACTGTGACTGTAATAAATAGTATATACTGACTGTGACTATAATAAATAGTATATACTGACTGTGATAAATAGTATATACTGACTGTGACTATAATAAATAGTATATACTGACTGTGATAAATAGTATATACTGACTGTGACTGTAATATATAGTATATACTGAGTTTAACCATGATAAATAGTATATACTGAGTGTGACTATAAAAAATAGTATATACTGACTGTGATAAATAGTATATACTGACTGTGACTGTAATAAATAGTATATACTGAGTGTGACTATAAAAAATAGTATATACTGATTGTGATAACTAGTATATACTGAGTGAGACTGAAATAAATAGTATATACTGAGTTTGACTGTCATAAATAGTATATACTGACTGTGACTGTAATAAATAGTATATACTGACTGTGACTATAATAAATAGTATATACTGACTGTGATAAATAGTATATACTGACTGTGACTATAATAAATAGTATATACTGACTGTGATAAATAGTATATACTGACTGTGACTGTAATATATAGTATATACTGAGTTTAACCATGATAAATAGTATATACTGAGTGTGACTATAAAAAATAGTATATACTGACTGTGATAAATAGTATATACTGACTGTGACTGTAATAAATAGTATATACTGAGTGTGACTATAAAAAATAGTATATACTGATTGTGATAACTAGTATATAATGAGTGAGACTGAAATAAATAGTATATACTGAGTTTGACTGTCATAAATAGTATATACTGACTGTGACTGTAATAAATAGTATATACTGACTGTGACTATAATAAATAGTATATACTGACTGTGATAAATAGTATATACTAACTGTGACTATAATAAATAGTATATACTGACTGTGATAAATAGTATATACTGACTGTGACTATAATAAATATTATATACTGACTGTGATAAATACTATATACTGGATGTGACTGTAATAAATAATATATACTGAGTTTGACTGTGATAAATAGTATATGCTGAGTGTGACTATAATAAATAGTATATACTGACTGTGATAAATAGTAAATACTGACTGTGACTGTAAAAAATAGTATATACTGACTGTGACTATAATAAATAGTATATACTGACTTTGATAAATAGTATATACTGAGTGTGACTGTAATAACTAGTATATACTGAGTTTGACTGTGATAAATAGTGTATACTGACTGTGACTATAATAAATAGTATATACTGACTATGATAAATAGTAAATATTAACTGTGACTGTGATAAATAGTATATACTGACTGTGACTATAATAAATAGTATATACTGACTGTGATAAATAGTATATACTGACTGTGACTATAAAAAATAGTATATACTGACTGTGATAAATAGTATATACTGACTGTGACTGTAATAAATAGTATATACTGAGTGTGACTATAAAAAATAGTATATACTGATTGTGATAACTAGTATATACTGAGTGAGACTGAAATAAATAGTATATACTGAGTTTGACTGTCATAAATAGTATATACTGACTGTGACTGTAATAAATAGTATATACTGACTGTGACTATAATAAATAGTATATACTGACTGTGACTATAATAAATAATATATACTGACTGGGATCAATAGTATATACTGAGTGTGACTGTAGTAAATAGTATATACTGAGTTTGACTGTGATAAATAGTATATACTGACTGTGACTCTAATAAATAGTATATACCAACTGTGACTATAATAAATAGTATATACTGACTAATAAATAGTATATACTGAGTGTGACTATAATAAATAGTATATACTGACTATGTTAAATAGTATGTTCTGAGTGAGACTGTAATAAAAAGTATATACTGAGTTTGACTGTGATAAATAGTATATACTGACTGTGACTGTAATAAATAGTATATACTGACTGTGACTATAATAAATAGTATATACTGACTGTGACTATAATAAATTGTATATACTTACTGTGATAAATAGAATATACTAACTGTGACCATAATAAATAGTATATACTTACTGTGATAAATAGTATATACTGACTGTGACTATAATAAATAGTATATACTGACTGTGATAAATAGTATAAACTGAGTTTGACTGTAATAAATAGTATACTGAGTTTGACTGTGATAAATAGTATATACTGACTGTGACTATAATAAATAGTATATACTGACTGTGATAAATAGTATTTACTGAGTGTGACTGTGATAAATAGTATATACTGAGTCTGATAAATAGTATATACTGACTGTGACTGTAATAAATAGTATATACTGACTGTGACTATAATAAATAGTATATACTGACTGTGATAAATAGTATTTACTGAGTGTGACTGTGATAAATAGTATATACTGAGTCTGATAAATAGTATATACTGACTGTGACTGTAATAAATAGTATATACTGAGTGTGACTGTAATAAATATTATATACTGAGTGTGACTGTAATAAATAGAACAAACTGACTGTGACTATAATAAATAGTATATACTGACTGTGATAAATAGTATACACTGAGTGAGACTGTAATAAATAGTATATACTGAGTTTGACTGTGATAAATAGTATATACTGACTATGACTGTATTAAATAGTACATACCTACTGTGACTATAATAAATAGTATATACTGAGTGTGATAAATAGTATATACTGGGTGTGACTGTGATAAATAGTATATACTGAGTGTGACTGTAATAAATACTATATACTGAGTTTGACTGTAAAAAATAGTATATACTGAGTGTGACTGTAAAAAATAGTATATACTGACTGTGATAAATAGTATATACTGACTGTGACTATAAAAAATAGTATATACTGACTGTGACTATAATAAATAATATATACTGACTGGGATCAATAGTATATACTGAGTGTGACTGTAGTAATAGTATATACTGAGTTTGACTGTGATAAATAGTATATACTGACTGTGACTCTAATAAATAGTATATACCAACTGTGACTATAATAAATAGTATATACTGACTAATAAATAGTATATACTGAGTTTGACTGTGATAAATAGTATATACTAACTATGACTGTAATAAATAGTACATACCTACTGTGACTATAATAAATAGTATATACTGAGTGTGATAAATAGTATATACTGGGTGTGACTGTGATAAATAGTATATACTGAGTGTGACTGTAATAAATACTATATACTGAGTTTGACTGTAAAAAATAGTATATACTGAGTGTGACTGTAAAAAATAGTATATACTGACTGTGACTATAATAAATAGTATATACTGACTGTGATAAATAGTTTATACAGAGTGAGACTGTAATAAATAGTATATACTGAGGTTGACTGTGATAAATAGTATATACTAAGTTTGACTGTGATAAATAGTATATACTGAGTTTGACTGTGATAAATAGTATATACTGACTGTGACTGTAATAAATACTATATACTGAGTTTGACTGTAATAAATAGTATATACTGAGTCTGATAAATAGTTTATACTGACTGTGACTGTAATAAATACTATATAATGAGTGTGACTGTAATAAATAGTATATACTGAGTGTGACTGTAATAAATAGAATAAACTGACTGTGACTATAATAAATAGTATATACTGACTGTGATAAATAGTATACACTGAGTGAGACTGTAATAAATAGTATATACTGAGTTTGACTGTGATACTGACTATGACTGTAATAAATAGTACATACCGACTGTGACTATAATAACTAGTATATACTGACTAATGAATAGTATATACTGGGTGTGACTGTGATAAATAGTATATACTGAGTTTGACTGTGATCAATAGTTTATACTGAGTGTGACGATAATAAATAGTATATACTGACTATGTTAGATAGTATATTCTGAGTGAGACGGTAATAAATAGTATATACTGAGTTTGACTGTGATAAATAGTATATACTGACTGTGACTGTAATTAATAGTATATACTGACTGTGACTATAATAAATAGTATATACTGACTGTGACTATAATAAATTATATATACTTACTGTGATAAATAGTATATACTAACTGTGACTATAATAAATAGTATATACTTACTGTGATAAATAGTATATACTGACTGTGACTATAATAAATAGTATATACTGACTGTGATAAATAGTATATACTGAGTTTGACTGTAATAAATAGTATACTGAGTTTGACTGTGATAAATAGTATATACTGACTGTGACTATAATAAATAGTATATACTGACTGTGATAAATAGTATATACTGACTGTGACTGTAATAAATACTATATACTGAGTGTGACTGTAATAAATAGTATATACTGAGTGTGACTGTAATAAATAGTATATACTGACTGTGACTATAATAAATAATATATACTGACTGTGATATATAGTATATACTGAATGTGACTGTAATATATAGTATATACTGAGTGTGACTATAATAAATAGTTTATACTGACTGTGATAAATAGTATATACTGAGTGTGACTATAATAAATAGTATATACTGAGTTTGACTGTGATAAATAGTGTATACTGACTGTGACTATAATAAACAGTGTATACTGACTGTGACTATAATAAATAGTATAAACTGACTGTTATAAATAATATATAGTGACTGTGACTGTAATAAATAGTATATACTGACTGTGACTATAAAAAATAGTATATACAGACTGTGACTATAATAAATAATATATACTGGCTGGGATCAATAGTATATACTGAGTGTGACTGTAGTAATAGTATATACTGAGTTTGACTGTGATAAATAGTATATACTGACTGTGACTCTTATAAATAGTATATACCAACTGTGACTATAATAAATAGTATATACTGACTAATAAATAGTATATACTGAGTGTGACTGTGATAAATACTATATACTGAGTTTGACTGTGATAAATAGTATATACTGAGTTTGACTGTGATAAATAGTATATACTGACTGTGACTGTAATAAATACTATATACTGAGTTTGACTGTAATAAATAGTATATACTGAGTCTGATAAATAGTATATACTGACTGTGACTGTAATAAATACTATATACTGAGTGTGACTGTAATAAATAGTATATACTGAGTGTGACTGTAATAAATAGAATAAACTGACTGTGACTATAATAAATAGTATATACTGAATGTGATAAATAGTATACACTGAGTGAGACTGTAATAAATAGTATATACTGATTTTGACTGTGATACTGACTATGACTGTAATAAATAGTACATACCGACTGTGACTATAATAAATAGTATATACTGACTAATAAATAGTATATACTGGGTGTGACTGTGATAAATAGTATATACTGAGTTTGACTGTGATCAATAGTTTATACTGAGTGTGACTATAATAAATAGTATATACTGACTATGTTAAATAGTATGTTCTGAGTGAGACTGTAATAAAAAGTATATACTGAGTTTGACTGTGATAAATAGTATATACTGACTGTGACTGTAATAAATAGTATATACTGACTGTGACTATAATAAATAGTATATACTGACTGTGACAATAATAAATTGTATATACTTACTGTGATAAATAGTATATACTAACTGTGACCATAATAAATAGTATATACTTACTGTGATAAATAGTATATACTGACTGTGACTATAATAAATAGTATATACTGACTGTGATAAATAGTATATACTGAGTTTGACTGTAATAAATAGTATACTGAGTTTGACTGTTATAAATAGTATATACTGACTGTGACTATAATAAATAGTATATACTGACTTTGATAAATAGTAAATATTAACTGTGACTGTGATAAATAGTATATACTGACTGTGACTATAATAAATAGTATATACTGACTGTGACTATAATAATTAGTATATACTGACTGTGATAAATAGTATTTACTGAGTGTGACTGTGATAAATAGTATATACTGAGTCTGATAAATAGTATATACTGACTGTGACTGTAATAAATAGTATATACTGAGTGTGACTGTAATAAATATTATATACTGAGTGTGACTGTAATAAATAGAATAAACTGACTGTGACTATAATAAATAGTATATACTGACTGTGATAAATAGTATACACTGAGTGAGACTGTAATAAATAGTATATACTGAGTTTGACTGTGATAAATAGTATATACTGACTATGACTGTAATAAATAGTACATACCTACTGTGACTATAATAAATAGTATATACTGAGTGTGATAAATAGTATATACTGGGTGTGACTGTGATAAATAGTATATACTGAGTGTGACTGTAATAAATACTATATACTGTGTTTGACTGTAAAAAATAGTATATACTGAGTGTGACTGTAAAAAATAGTATATACTGACTGTGACTATAATAAATAGTATATACTGACTGTGATAAATAGTTTATACAGAGTGAGACTGTAATAAATAGTATATACTGAGGTTGACTGTGATAAATAGTATACACTGACTGTGACTATAATAAATAGTATATACTGACTGTGATAAATAGTATATACAGAGTGAGACTGTAATAAATACTATCTACTGACTGTGACTATAATAAATAGTATATACTGACTGTGACTATAATAAGTTTTATATACTGACTATGATAAATAGTATATACTGACTGTGACTATAATAAATAGTATATACTGACTGTGATAAATAGTATATACTGACTGTGACTGTAATAAATAGTATATACTGAGTGTGACTATAAAAAATAGTATATACTGATTGTGATAACTAGTATATACTGAGTGTGACTGTAATAAATAGAATAAACTGACTGTGACTATAATAAATAGTATATACTGACTGTGATAAATAGTATACACTGAGTGAGACTGTAATAAATAGTATATACTGAGTTTGACTGTGATAAATAGTATATACTGACTATGACTGTAATAAATAGTACATACCTACTGTGACTATAATAAATAGTATATACTGAGTGTGATAAATAGTATATACTGGGTGTGACTGTGATAAATAGTATATACTGAGTGTGACTGTAATAAATACTATATACTGTGTTTGACTGTAAAAAATAGTATATACTGAGTGTGACTGTAAAAAATAGTATATACTGACTGTGACTATAATAAATAGTATATACTGACTGTGATAAATAGTTTATACAGAGTGAGACTGTAATAAATAGTATATACTGAGGTTGACTGTGATAAATAGTATATACTGACTGTGACTATAATAAATAGTATATACTGACTGTGATAAATAGTATATACAGAGTGAGACTGTAATAAATACTATCTACTGACTGTGACTATAATAAATAGTATATACTGACTGTGACTATAATAAGTTTTATATACTGACTATGATAAATAGTATATACTGACTGTGACTATAATAAATAGTATATACTGACTGTGATAAATAGTATATACTGACTGTGACTGTAATAAATAGTATATACTGAGTGTGACTATAAAAAATAGTATATACTGATTGTGATAACTAGTATATACTGAGTGAGACTGAAATAAATAGTATATACTGGGTTTGACTGTCATAAATAGTATATACTGACTGTGACTGTAATAAATAGTATATACTGACTGTGACTATAATAAATAGTATATACTGACTGTGATAAATAGTATTTACTAACTGTGACTATAATAAATAGTATATACTGACTGTGATAAATAGTATATACTGACTGTGACTATAATAAATATTATATACTGACTGTGATAAATACTATATACTGGATGTGACTGTAATAAATAATATATACTGAGTTTGACTGTGATAAATAGTATATGCTGAGTGTGACTATAATAAATAGTATATACTGACTGTGATAAATAGTAAATACTGACTGTGACTGTAATAAATAGTATATACTGACTGTGACTATAATAAATAGTATATACTGACTGTGATAAATAGTATATACTGACTGTGACTGTAATAAATAGTATATACTGACTGTTACTATAATATATAGTATATACTGACTTTGATAAATAGTATATACTGAGTGTGACTGTAATAAATAGTATATACTGAGTTTGACTGTGATAAATAGTGTATACTGACTGTGACTATAATAAATAGTATATACTGACTGTTATAAATAATATATAGTGTCTGTGACTGTAATAAATAGTATATACTGACTGTGACTATAATAAATAGTATATACTGACTGTGACTGTAATAAATAGTATATACTGACTGTTACTATAATATATAGTGTATACTGACTTTGATAAATAGTATATACTGAGTGTGACTGTAATAAATAGTATATACTGAGTGTGACTGTAATAAATACTATATACTGTGTTTGACTGTAAAAAATAGTATATACTGATTGTGACTGTAAAAAATAGTATATACTGACTGTGACTATAATAAATAGTATATACTGACTGTGATAAATAGTTTATACAGAGTGAGACTGTAATAAATAGTATATACTGAGGTTGACTGTGATAAATAGTATATACTGACTGTGACTATAATAAATAGTATATACTGACTGTGATAAATAGTATATACAGAGTGAGACTGTAATAAATACTATCTACTGACTGTGACTATAATAAATAGTATATACTGACTGTGACTATAATAAGTTTTATATACTGACTATGATAAATAGTATATACTGACTGTGACTATAATAAATAGTATATACTGACTGTGATAAATAGTATATACTGACTGTGACTGTAATAAATAGTATATACTGAGTGTGACTATAAAAAATAGTATATACTGATTGTGATAACTAGTATATACTGAGTGAGACTGAAATAAATAGTATATACTGAGTTTGACTGTCATAAATAGTATATACTGACTGTGACTGTAATAAATAGTATATACTGACTGTGACTATAATAAATAGTATATACTGACTGTGACTATGATAAATTGTATATACTGACTGTGATAAATAGTATTTACTAACTGTGACTATAATAAATAGTATATACTGACTGTGATAAATAGTATATACTGACTGTGACTATAATAAATATTATATACTGACTGTGATAAATACTATATACTGGATGTGACTGTAATAAATAATATATACTGAGTTTGACTGTGATAAATAGTATATGCTGAGTGTGACTATAATAAATAGTATATACTGACTGTGATAAATAGTAAATACTGACTGTGACTGTAATAAATAGTATATACTGACTGTGACTATAATAAATAGTATATACTGACTGTGATAAATAGTATATACTGACTGTGACTGTAATAAATAGTATATACTGACTGATACTATAATATATAGTATATACTGACTTTGATAAATAGTATATACTGAGTGTGACTGTAATAAATAGTATATACTGAGTTTGACTGTGATAAATAGTGTATACTGACTGTGACTATAATAAACAGTATATACTGACTGTGACTATAATAAATAGTATATACTGACTGTTATAAATAATATATAGTGTCTGTGACTGTAATAAATAGTATATACTGACTGTGACTATAATAAATAGTATATACTGACTGTGACTGTAATAAATAGTATATACTGACTGTTACTATAATATATAGTGTATATTGACTTTGATAAATAGTATATACTGAGTGTGACTGTAATAAATAGTATATACTGAGTTTGATTGTGATAAATAGTGTATACTGACTGTGACTATAATAAACAGTGTATACTGACTGTGACTATAATAAATAGTATATACTGACTGTTATAAATAATATATAGTGACTGTGACTGTAATAAATAGTATATACTGACTGTGACTATAAAAAATAGTATATACTGACTGTGACTATATTAAATAATATATACTGACTGGGATCAATAGTATATATTGAGTGTGACTGTAGTAAATAGTATATACTGAGTTTGACTGTGATAAATAGTATATTCTGACTGTGACTGTATTAAATAGTATATACCGACTGTGACTATAATAAATAGTATATACTGATTGTGATAAATAGTATATACTGAGTGAGACTGAAATAAATAGTATATATTGAGTTTGACTGTTATAAATAGTATATACTGGCTGTGACTGTAATAAATAGTATATACTGACTGTGACTATAATAAATAGTATATACAGACTGTGACTATAATAAATTGTATATACTGACTGTGATAAATAGTAAATACTAACTGTGACTATAATAAATAGTGTATACTGACTGTGATAAATAGTATATACTGACTGTGACTATAATAAATAGTATATACTGACTGTGATAAATAGTATATACTGACTGTGACTATAATAAATATTATATACTGACTGTGATAAATACTCTATACTGACTGTGACTGTAATAAATAGTATATACTGAGTTTGACTGTGATAAATAGTATATACTGAGTGTGACTGTAATAAATATTATATACTGACTGTGACTATAATAAATAGTATATACTGATTGTGATAAATAGTATATACTGAGTGAGACTGAAATAAATAGTATATATTGAGTTTGACTGTTATAAATAGTATATACTGGCTGTGACTGTAATAAATAGTATATACTGACTGTGACTATAATAAATAGTATATACAGACTGTGACTATAATAAATTGTATATACTGACTGTGATAAATAGTAAATACTAACTGTGACTATAATAAATAGTGTATACTGACTGTGATAAATAGTATATACTGACTGTGACTATAATAAATAGTATATACTGACTGTGATAAATAGTATATACTGACTGTGACTATAATAAATATTATATACTGACTGTGATAAATACTCTATACTGACTGTGACTGTAATAAATAGTATATACTGAGTTTGACTGTGATAAATAGTATATACTGAGTGTGACTATAATAAATATTATATACTGACTGTGATAAATAGTATATCCTGACTGTGACTGTAATAAATAGTATATACTGACTGTGACTATAAAAAATAGTATATACTGACTGTGATAAATAGTATATAATGACTGTGACTGTAATAAATAGTATATACTGACTGTTACTATAATATATAGTATATACTGACTTTGATAAATAGTATATACTGAGTGTGACTGTAATATATAGTATATACTGAGTTTGACTGTGATAAATAGTATATACTGAGTTTGACTGTGATAAATAGTATATACTGACTGTCATAAATAGTATATACTGACTGTGACTGTAATAAATAGTATATACCGACTGTGACTATAATAAATAGTATATACTGACTGATAAATAGTATATACTGAGTTTGACTGTGATAAATAGTATATACTGATTGTGACTATAAAAAATAGTATATACTGACTGTGATAAATAGTATATACTGACTGTGACTGTAATAAATAATATATACCGACTGTGACTATAATAAATAGTATATACTGACTGATAAATAGAATATACTGAGTTTGACTGTGATAAATAGTATATACTGAGTTTAACTGTGATAAATAATATATATTGAGTCTGATAGTATATACTGAGTGTGACTGTAATAAATAGTATATACTGAGTGTGACTGTAATAAATAGTATATACTGAGTGTGACTGTGATAAATAATATATACTGAGTTTGACTGTGATAAATAGTATATACTGAGTTTGACTGTGATAAATAGTATATACTGACTGTGACTGTAATAAATACTATATACTGAGTTTGACTGTAATAAATAGTATATACTGAGTCTGATAAATAGTATATACTGACTGTGACTGTAATAAACACTATATAATGAGTGTGACTGTAATAAATAGTATATACTGAGTGTGACTGTAATAAATAGAATAAACTGACTGTGACTATAATAGTATATACTGACTGTGATAAATAGTATACACTGAGTGAGACTGTAATAAATAGTATATACTGAGTTTGACTGTGATACTGACTATGACTGTAATAAATAGTACATACCGACTGTGACTATAATAAATAGTATATACTGACTAATAAATAGTATATACTGGGTGTGACTGTGATAAATAGTATATACTGAGTTTGACTGTGATCAATAGTTTATACTGAGTGTGACGATAAATAGTATATACTGACTATGTTAAATAGTATATTCTGAGTGAGACTGTAATAAATAGTATATACTGAGTTTGACTGTGATAAATAGTATATACTGACTGTGACTGTAATAAATAGTATATACTGACTGTGACTATAATAAATAGTATATACTGACTGTGACTATAATAAATTATATATACTTACTGTGATAAATAGTATATACTAACTGTGACTATAATAAATAGTATATACTTACTGTGATAAATAGTATATACTGACTGTGACTATAATAAATAGTATATACTGACTGTGATAAATAGTATATACTGAGTTTGACTGTAATAAATAGTATACTGAGTTTGACTGTGATAAATAGTATATACTGACTGTGACTATAATAAATAGTATATACTGACTGTGATAAATAGTATATACTGACTGTGACTGTAATAAATAGTATATACCGACTGTGACTATATTAAATAGTATATACTGACTGATAAATAGAATATACTGAGTTTGACTGTGATAAATAGTATATGCTGAGTTTAACTGTGATAAATAATATATATTGAGTCTGATAGTATATACTGACTGTGACTGTAATAAATACTATATACTGAGTGTGACTGTAATAAATAGTATATACTGAGTGTGACTGTAATAAATAGTATATACTGACTGTGACTATAATAAATAATATATACTGACTGTGATAAATAGTATATACTGAATGTGACTGTAATATATAGTATATACTGAGTGTGACTATAATAAATAGTTTATACTGACTGTGATAAATAGTTTATACTGAGTGTGACTATAATAAATAGTATATACTGAGTTTGACTGTGATAAATAGTGTATACTGACTGTGACTATAATAAACAGTGTATACTGACTGTGACTATAATAAATAGTATAAACTGACTGTTATAAATAATATATAGTGACTGTGACTGTAATAAATAGTATATACTGACTGTGACTATAAAAAATAGTATATACTGACTGTGACTATAATAAATAATATATACTGACTGGGATCAATAGTATATACTGAGTGTGACTGTAGTAATAGTATATACTGAGTTTGACTGTGATAAATAGTATATACTGACTGTGACTCTAATAAATAGTATATACCAATTGTGACTATAATAAATAGTATATACTGACTAATAAATAGTATATACTGAGTGTGACTGTGATAAATACTATATACTGAGTTTGACTGTGATCAATAGTATATACTGAGTTTGACTGTGATAAATAGTATATACTGACTGTGACTGTAATAAATACTATATTCTGAGTTTGACTGTAATAAATAGTATATACTGAGTCTGATAAATAGTATATACTGACTGTGACTGTAATAAATACTATATACTGAGTGTGACTGTAATAAATAGTATATACTGAGTGTGACTGTAATAAATAGAATAAACTGACTGTGACTATAATAAATAGTATATACTGACTGTGATAAATAGTATACACTGAGTGAGACTGTAATAAATAGTATATACTGATTTTGACTGTGATACTGACTATGACTGTAATAAATAGTACATACCGACTGTGACTATAATAAATAGTATATACTGACTAATAAATAGTATATACTGGGTGTGACTGTGATAAATAGTATATACTGAGTTTGACTGTGATCAATAGTTTATACTGAGTGTGACTATAATAAATAGTATATACTGACTATGTTAAATAGTATGTTCTGAGTGAGACTGTAATAAAAAGTATACACTGAGTTTGACTGTGATAAATAGTATATACTGACTGTGACTGTAATAAATAGTATATACTGACTGTGACTATAATAAATAGTATATACTGACTGTGACTATAATAAATTGTATATACTTACTGTGATAAATAGTATATACTAACTGTGACCATAATAAATAGTATATACTTACTGTGATAAATAGTATATACTGACTGTGACTATAATAAATAGTATATACTGACTGTGATAAATAGTTTATACAGAGTGAGACTGTAATAAATAGTATATACTGAGGTTGACTGTGATAAATAGTATATACTGACTGTGACTATAATAAATAGTATATACTGACTGTGATAAATAGTATATACTGAGTGAGACTGTAATAAATACTATCTACTGACTGTGACTATAATAAATAGTATATACTGACTGTGACTATAATAAGTTTTATATACTGACTGTGATAAATAGTATATACTGACTGTGACTATAATAAATAGTATATACTGACTGTGATAAATAGTATATACTGACTGTGACTGTAATATATAGTATATACTGAGTTTGACCATGATAAATAGTATATACTGAGTGTGACTATAAAAAATAGTATATACTGACTGTGATAAATAGTATATACTGACTGTGACTGTAATAAATAGTATATACTGACTGTGACTATAATAAATAGTATATACTGACTGTGACTATATTAAATAATATATACTGACTGGGATCAAAAGTATATACTGAGTGTGACTGTAGTAAATAGTATATACTGAGTTTGACTGTGATAAATAGTATATTCTGACTGTGACTGTAATAAATAGTATATACCGACTGTGACTATAATAAATAGTATATACTGACTAATAAATAGTATATACTGATTGTGACTGTGATAAATAGTATATACTGAGTTTGACTGTGATAAATAGTACATACTGACTGTGACTGTAATAAATACTATATACTGAGTTTAACTGTAATAAATAGTATATACTGAGTGTGACTGTAATAAATATTATATACTGTCTGTGACTATAATAAATAGTATATACTGATTGTGATAAATAGTATATACTGAGTGAGACTGAAATAAATAGTATATATTGAGTTTGACTGTTATAAATAGTATATACTGGCTGAGACTGTAATAAATAGTATATACTGACTGTGACTATAATAAATAGTATATACAGACTGTGACTATAATAAATTGTATATACTGACTGTGATAAATAGTAAATACTAACTGTGACTATAATAAATAGTGTATACTGACTGTGATAAATAGTATATACTGACTGTGACTATAATAAATAGTATATACTGACTGTGATAAATAGTATATACTGACTGTGACTATAATAAATATTATATACTGACTGTGATAAATACTATATACTGACTGTGACTGTAATAAATAGTATATACTGAGTTTGACTGTGATAAATAGTATATACTGAGTGTGACTATAATAAATATTATATACTGACTGTGATAAATAGTATATCCTGACTGTGACTGTAATAAATAGTATATACTGACTGTGACTATAAAAAATAGTATATACTGACTGTGATAAATAGTATATAATGACTGTGACTGTAATAAATAGTATATACTGAATGTTACTATAATATATAGTATATACTGACTTTGATAAATAGTATATACTGAGTGTGACTGTAATATATAGTATATACTGAGTTTGACTGTGATAAATAGTATATACTGAGTTTTACTGTGATAAATAGTATATACTGACTGTGATAAATAGTATATACTGACTGTGACTGTAATAAATAGTATATACCGACTGTGACTATAATAAATAGTATATACTGACTGATAAATAGTATATACTGAGTTTGACTGTGATAAATAGTATATACTGACTATGACTGTAATAAATAGTACATACCTACTGTGACTATAATAAATAGTATATACTGAGTGTGATAAATAGTATATACTGGGTGTGACTGTAATAAATACTATATGCTGAGTTTGACTGTAAAAAATTAGTATATACTGAGTGTGACTGTAAAAAATAGTATATACTGACTGTGACTATAATAAATAGTATATACTGACTGTGATAAATAGTATATACTGAGTGAGACTGTAATAAATACTATCTACTGACTGTGACTATAATAAATAGTATATACTGACTGTGACTATAATAAGTTTTATATACTGACTGTGATAAATAGTATATACTGACTGTGACTATAATAAATAGTATATACTGACTGTGATAAATAGTATATACTGACTGTGACTGTAATATATAGTATATACTGAGTTTGACTATGATAAATAGTATATACTGATTGTGATAACTAGTATATACTGAGTGAGACTGAAATAAATAGTATATACTGAGTTTGACTGTCATAAATAGTATATACTGACTGTGACTGTAATAAATAGTATATACTGAGTGTGACTATAAAAAATAGTATATACTGATTGTGATAACTAGTACATACTGAGTGAGACTGAAATAAATAGTATATACTGAGTTTGACTGTCATAAATAGTATATACTGACTGTGACTGTAATAAATAGGATATACTGACTGTGATTAATAGTATATACTAACTGTGACTATAATAAATAGTATATACTGACTGTGATAAATAGTATATACTGAATGTGGCTATAATAAATATTATATACTGACTGTGATAAATACTATATACTGGATGTGACTGTAATAAATAATATATACTGAGTTTGACTGTGATAAATAGTATATACTGAGTGAGACTGAAATAAATAGTATATACTGAGTTTGACTGTCATAAATAGTATATACTGACTGTGACTGTAATAAATAGTATATACTGACTGTGACTATAATAAATAGTATATACTGACTGTGACTATGATAAATTGTATATACTGACTGTGATAAATAGTATTTACTAACTGTGACTATAATAAATAGTATATACTGACTGTGATAAATAGTATATACTGACTGTGACTATAATAAATATTATATACTGACTGTGATAAATACTATATACTGGATGTGACTGTAATAAATAATATATACTGAGTTTGACTGTGATAAATAGTATATGCTGACTGTGACTATAAAAAATAGTATATACTGACTGTGACTATATTAAATAATATATACTGACTGGGATCAATAGTATATACTGAGTGTGACTGTAGTAAATAGTATATACTGAGTTTGACTGTGATAAATAGTATATTCTGACTGTGACTGTAATAAATAGTATATACTGACTGTGACTATAAAAAATAGTATATACTGACTGTGACTATATTAAATAATATATACTGACTGGGATCAATAGTATATACTGAGTGTGACTGTAGTAAATACTATATACTGAGTTTGACTGTGATAAATAGTATATTCTGACTGTGACTGTAATAAATAGTATATACCGACTGTGACTATAATAAATAGTATATACTGACTAATAAATAGTATATACTGACTGTGATAAATACTATATACTGGATGTGACTGTAATAAATAATATATACTGAGTTTGACTGTGATAAATAGTATATGCTGAGTGTGACTATAATAAATAGTATATACTGACTGTGATAAATAGTAAATACTGACTGTGACTGTAATAAATAGTATATACTGACTGTGACTATAATAAATAGTATATACTGACTGTGATAAATAGTATATACTGACTGTGACTGTAATAAATAGTATATACTGACTGTTACTATAATATATAG
Organism: Leptodactylus fuscus; assembly: GCF_031893055.1. Taxonomy (NCBI): domain Eukaryota; kingdom Metazoa; phylum Chordata; class Amphibia; order Anura; family Leptodactylidae; genus Leptodactylus; species Leptodactylus fuscus. The sequence continues at coordinate 7,300,522 of NC_134268.1, forward strand.
TATATACTGACTTTGATAATTAGTATATACTGAGTGTGACTGTAATAAATAGTATATACTGAGTTTGACTGTGATAAATAGTGTATACTGACTGTGACTATAATAAACAGTATATACTGACTGAGACTATAATAAATAGTATATACTGACTGTTATAAATAATATATAGTGACTGTGACTGTAATAAATAGTATATACTGACTGTGACTATAATAAATAGTATATACTGACTGTGACTGTAATAAATAGTATATACTGACTGTTACTATAATATAAAGTGTATACTGACTTTGATAAATAGTATATACTGAGTGTGACTGTAATAAATAGTATATACTGAGTTTGACTGTGATAAATAGTGTATACTGACTGTGACTATAATAAACAGTGTATACTGACTGTGACTATAATAAATAGTATATACTGACTGTTATAAATAATATATAGTGACTGTGACTGTAATAAATAGTATATACTGACTGTGACTATAAAAAATAGTATATACTGACTGTGACTATAATAAATAATATATACTGACTGGGATCAATAGTATATACTGAGTGTGACTGTAGTAAATAGTATATACTGAGTTTGACTGTGATAAATAGTATATTCTGACTGTGACTGTAATAAATAGTATATACCGACTGTGACTATAATAAATAGTATATACTGACTAATAAATAGTATATACTGAGTGTGACTGTGATAAATAGTATATACTGAGTATGACTGTGATAAATAGTATATACTGACTGTGACTGTAATAAATACTATATACTGAGTTTGACTGTAATAAATAGTATATACTGAGTGTGACTGTAATAAATATTATATACTGACTGTGACTATAATAAATAGTATATACTGATTGTGATAAATGGTATATACTGAGTGAGACTGAAATAAATAGTATATATTGAGTTTGACTGTTATAAATAGTATATACTGACTGTGACTGTAATAAATAGTATATACTGACTGTGACTATAATAAATAGTATATACTGACTGTGACTATAATAAATTGTAAATACTGACTGTGATAAATAGTAAATACTAACTGTGACTATAATAAATAGTGTATACTGACTGTGATAAATAGTATATACTGACTGTGACTATAATAAATAGTATATACTGACTGTGATAAATAGTATATACTGACTGTGACTATAATAAATAGTATATACTGACTGTGATAAATACTATATACTGACTGTGACTGTAATAAATAGTATATACTGAGTTTGACTGTGATAAATAGTATATACTGAGTGTGACTATAATAAATATTATATACTGACTGTGATAAATAGTATATCCTGACTGTGACTGTAATAAATAGTATATACTGACTGTGATAAATAGTATATAATGACTGTGACTGTAATAAATAGTATATACTGACTGTTACTATAATATATAGTATATACTGACTTTGATAAATAGTATATACTGAGTGTGAATGTAATAAATACTATATACTGAGTGTGACTGTAATAAATAGTATATACTGAGTGTGACTGTAATAAATAGAATAAACTGACTGTGACTATAATAAATAGTATATACTGACTGTGATAAATAGTATACACTGAGTGAGACTGTAATAAATAGTATATACTGAGTTTGACTGTGATACTGACTATGACTGTAATAAATAGTACATACCGACTGTGACTATAATAAATAGTATATACTAACTAATAAATAGTATATACTGGGTGTGACTGTGATAAATAGTATATACTGAGTTTGACTGTGATCAATAGTTTATACTGAGTGTGACTATAATAAATAGTATATACTGACTATGTTAAATAGTGTATTCTGAGTGAGACTGTAATAAATAGTATATACTGAGTTTGACTGTGATAAATAGTATATACTGACTGTGACTGTAATAAATAGTATATACTGACTGTGACTATAATAAATAGTATATACTGACTGTGACTATAATAAATTGTATATACTTACTGTGATAAATAGTATATACTAACTGTGACCATAATAAATAGTATATACTTACTGTGATAAATAGTATATACTGACTGTGACTATAATAAATAGTATATACTGACTGTGATAAATAGTAAATATTAACTGTGACTGTGATAAATAGTATATACTGACTGTGACTATAATAAATAGTATATACTGACTGTGACTATAATAAATAGTATATACTGACTGACTGTGATAAATAGTATTTACTGAGTGTGACTGTGATAAATAGTATATACTGAGTCTGATAAATAGTATATTCTGACTGTGACTGTAATAAATCGTATATACTGAGTGTGACTGTAATAAATATTGTATACTGAGTGTGACTGTAATAAATAGAATAAACTGACTGTGACTATAATAAATAGTATATACTGACTGTGATAAATAGTATACACTGAGTGAGACTGTAATAAATAGTATATACTGAGTTTGACTGTGATAAATAGTATATACTGACTATGACTGTAATAAATAGTACATACCTACTGTGACTATAATAAATAGTATATACTGAGTGTGATAAATAGTATATACTGGGTGTGACTGTGATAAATAGTATATACTGAGTGTGACTGTAATAAATACTATATACTGAGTTTGACTGTAAAAAATAGTATATACTGAGTGTGACTGTAAAAAATAGTATATACTGACTGTAACTATAATAAATAGTATATACTGACTGTGATAAATAGTTTATACAGAGTGAGACTGTAATAAATAGTATATACTGAGGTTGACTGTGATAAATAGTATATACTGACTGTGACTATAATAAATAGTATATACTGACTGTGATAAATAGTATATACTGAGTGAGACTGTAATAAATACTATCTACTGACTGTGACTATAATAAATAGTATATACTGACTGTGACTATAATAAGTTTTATATACTGACTGTGATAAATAGTATATACTGACTGTGACTATAATAAATAGTGTATACTGACTGTGATAAATAGTATATACTGACTGTGACTGTAATATATAGTATATACTGAGTTTGACTATGATAAATAGTATATACTGAGTGTGACTATAATAAATAGTGTATACTGACTGTGATAAATAGTATATACTGACTGTGACTGTAATATATAGTATATACTGAGTTTGACTATGATAAATAGTATATACTGAGTGTGACTATAATAAATAGTGTATACTGACTGTGATAAATAGTATATACTGACTGTGACTGTAATATATAGTATATACTGAGTTTGACTATGATAAATAGTATATACTGAGTGTGACTATAAAAAATAGTATATACTGACTGTGATAAATAGTATATACTGACTGTGACTATAATAAATAGTATATACTGACTGTGACTATAATAAATAGTATATACTGACTGACTGTGATAAATAGTATTTACTGAGTGTGACTGTGATAAATAGTATATACTGAGTCTGATAAATAGTATATTCTGACTGTGACTGTAATAAATCGTATATACTGAGTGTGACTGTAATAAATATTGTATACTGAGTGTGACTGTAATAAATAGAATAAACTGACTGTGACTATAATAAATAGTATATACTGACTGTGATAAATAGTATACACTGAGTGAGACTGTAATAAATAGTATATACTGAGTTTGACTGTGATAAATAGTATATACTGACTATGACTGTAATAAATAGTACATACCTACTGTGACTATAATAAATAGTATATACTGAGTGTGATAAATAGTATATACTGGGTGTGACTGTGATAAATAGTATATACTGAGTGTGACTGTAATAAATACTATATACTGAGTTTGACTGTAAAAAATAGTATATACTGAGTGTGACTGTAAAAAATAGTATATACTGACTGTAACTATAATAAATAGTATATACTGACTGTGATAAATAGTTTATACAGAGTGAGACTGTAATAAATAGTATATACTGAGGTTGACTGTGATAAATAGTATATACTGACTGTGACTATAATAAATAGTATATACTGACTGTGATAAATAGTATATACTGAGTGAGACTGTAATAAATACTATCTACTGACTGTGACTATAATAAATAGTATATACTGACTGTGACTATAATAAGTTTTATATACTGACTGTGATAAATAGTATATACTGACTGTGACTATAATAAATAGTGTATACTGACTGTGATAAATAGTATATACTGACTGTGACTGTAATATATAGTATATACTGAGTTTGACTATGATAAATAGTATATACTGAGTGTGACTATAAAAAATAGTATATACTGACTGTGATAAATAGTATATACTGACTGTAACTGTAATAAATAGTATATACTGAGTGTGACTATAATAAATAGTATATACTGACTGATAAATAGAATATACTGAGTTTGACTGTGATAAATAGTATATACTGAGTTTAACTGTGATAAATAATATATATTGAGTCTGATAGTATATACTGACTGTGACTGTAATAAATACTATATACTGAGTGTGACTGTAATAAATAGTATATACTGAGTGTGACTGTAATAAATAGTATATACTGACTGTGACTATAATAAATAATATATACTGACTATGATAAATAGTATATACTGAATGTGACTGTAATATATAGTATATACTGAGTGTGACTATAATAAATAATATATACTGACTGTGATAAATAGTATATACTGACTATGACAGTAATAAATAGTATATACTGACTTTGACTATAATAAATAGTTTATACTGACTGTGATAAATAGTATATATTGACTGTGACTGTAATAAATAGTATAAACTTACTGTGACTATAATAAATAATATATACTGACTGTGATAAATAGTATATACTAACTATGACAGTAATAAATAGTATATACTGACTTTGACTATAATAAATAGTTTATACTGACTGTGATAAATAGTATATACTGAGTGTGACTGTAATAAATAGTATATACTGAGTTTGACAGTGATAAATAGTATATAGTGAGTTTGACTGTGATAAATAGTTTATACTGAGTGTGATAAATAGTATACACTGACTGTGACTGTAATAAATAGTATATACTGACTGTGACTATAATAAACAGTATATACTTACTGTGACTATAATAAATAGTATATACTGACTGTGATAAATTGTATATACTGACTGACTATAATAAATAGTATATACTGACTGTGACAATAATAAATAGTATATACTGACTGTGATAAATAGTATATACTGACTGTGACTATAATAAATAGTATATACTGACTTTGACTATAATAAATAGAATATACTGAATGTGATAAATAGTATATACTGACTGTGACTGTAATCAATAGTATATACTGACTGTGACTATAATAAAGAGTATATACTGACTGTGATAAATAGTATATACTGAGTGTGACTGTAATAAATAGTATATACTGACTGTGACTGTAATCAATAGTATATACTGACTGTGACTATAATAAAGAGTATATACTGACTGTGATAAATAGTATATACTGAGTGTGACTGTAATAAATAGTATATACTAAGTGTGAATGTAATAAAATATACTGACTGTGATAAAAAGTATATACTGACTGTGATAAATAGTATATATTGACTGTGACTGTAATAAATAGTAAATACTGACCGTGACTATAATAAATAGTATATACTGACTGTGATAAATATTATATACTAAGTGCGAATGTAATAAATAGTATATACTGAGTTTGAAGGTGATGAATAGTATATAGTGAGTTTGACTGTGATAAATAGTATATACTGACTTTGACTGTAATAAATAGTATATACTGACTGTGACTATAATAAATAGTATATACTGACTGTGACTATAATAAATAGTATATAATGACTGTGATAAATAGTATATACTAAGTGTGACTGTAATAAATAGTATATACTGAGTTTGACTGTGATAAATAGTATATACTGACTGTGATTAATAGCATATACTGAGTGTGACTGTAATAAATAGTATATACTAACTGTGATAAAAAGTATATACTGACTGTGATAAATAGTATATACTGACTGTGACTGGAATAAATAGTATATACCAACTGTGACTATAATAAATAGTATATACTGACTGATAAATAGTATATACCGAGTGTGACTGTGATAAATAGTATATACTGAGTTTAACTGTGATAAATAGTATATACTGAGTCTGATAAATAGTATATTCTGACTGTGACTGTAATAAATAGTATATACTGACTGTGACTATAATATATAGTATATACTGACTTTGACTATAATAAATAGTATATACTGATTGTGACTCTAATAAATAGTAAATACTGACTGTGACAATAAAAAATAGTATATACTGACTGTGATAAATAGTATATACTGACTGTGATAAATAGTATATACTGAGTTTGACTGTGATAAATAGTATATACTGAGTTTTACTGTGATAAATAGTATATACTAAGTGTGACTATAATAAATAGTATATACTGACTGTGATAAATAGTATATACTGAGTGAGACTGTCATAAATAGTATATACTGAGTTTGACTGTGATAAATAGTATATACTGACTGTGACTGTAATAAATAGTATATACTGACTGTGACTATAATAAATTGTATATACTGACTGTGATAAATAGTATATACTAACTGTGACTATAATAAATAGTATAAACTGACTGTGATAAATAGTATATACGGACTGTGACTATAATAAATAGTATATACTGACTGTGATAAATAGCATATACTGAGTTTGACTGTCATAAATAGTATATACTGAGTTTGACTGTGATAAATAGTATATACTGAGTTTGACTGTGATAAATAGTATATACTGAGTCTGATAAATAGTATATACTGACTGTGACTGTAATAAATACTATATACTGAGTGTGACTGTAATAAATAGTATATACTGACTGTGATAAATAGTATATACTAACTGTGACTGTAATAAATAATATATACTGACTGTGACTATAATAAATAGTATATACTAAGTTTGTCTGTGATCAATAGTATATATAATAAATAGTATTTACTGACTGTGATAGATAGTTTATACTGACTGTGACTGTAATAAATAGTATATACTGACTGTGACAATAATAAATAGTATATACTGACTGTGGTAAATAGTTTATACTGAGTGTGACTGTAATAAATAGTATATACTGAGTTTGACTGTGATAAATAGTATATACTGAGTTTGACTGTGATAAATAGTATATACTGAGTCTGATAAATAGTATAAAGTTCACAGAGGGACAAATGACACTATCTATCTAAAGAGAGGATTTGCAGACAAGCCTGGGAACCTGTACAAGGCTCCCCGCTGTCATGGCAACGGGGGGTCGGCCCTGGAGCATGCTCCAGGAGCCGGCGACCCCTGCCAAAATGGCGGCGCCCATGCGCCGCCGGGAGGATGGCGCCTCCGGCGCCTTTGACAGCAGCGCCGGAGGGGTTAATGCCTCCGATCGGTCCAGGGACCTATCAGCATCCAGCTCGACGTGAGATATAAGTGAAATTTTAAAAGACGACGGATTGAGCGCAGAGATCCTCTTTTTTGTCCGGTCCATCCTTGCCAGGGACCTATCAAAGGCATTAGAGCCGGTTGTCTACTGCTTAAAGCAGTAGACACCCGGCGGTTATGACGGCCGCCCGGCTCCCGGGCGGTCGCCATAGTTACAGACCCGACACGCGCCGTACTATTACGGCGCATGTCGGGAAGGGGTTAAAACCAATCCAAAAAGTAAAACAAAATGATTGTGTTCCACCTGTTCAGTCCATACAAAAGTGAAGAAATAACTAGGGAGGGGCAATTGTATATACACCTATATATGCCCTATAGGATATTGAAACCCTCACTCCCTAATAAACCACAGTGGCTTATTTCTAAACAGCAACTTGTGAACAGGACCCAAAGCGTGAACTGCCAGCAAATCACTCCCCCCCCTCGGAGGTTACTGGCCTATTGCCACACCAAGAGAGAGGAGAGAGGCACTATATACTGACTGTGATAAATAGTATATACTGACTGTGACTATAATAAATAGTATATACTGACTGTGATAAATAGTTTATACTGACTGTGACTGTAATAAATAGTATATGCTGAGTTTGACTGTGATAAATAGTATATACTGAGTGTGACTAATAAATAGTATATACTGACTGTGATGAATAGTATATACTGACTGTAACTGTAATAAATAGTATATACTGACTGTGCCTATAATAAATAGTATATACTGACTGTGATAAATAGTATATACTGACTGTGACTGTAATAAATAGAATATACTGACTGTGACTATAATAAATAGTATATACTGACTTTGATAAATAGTATATACTGAGTGTGACTGTAATAAATAGTATATACTGAGTTTGACTGTGATAAATAGTATATACTGACTTTGACTGTAATAAATAGTATATACTGACTGTGACTATAATAAACAGTATATACTGATTGTGACTATAATAAATAGTATATACTGACTGTGATAAATAGTATATACTGAGTGTGACTGTAATAAATAATATATACTGAGTTTGACAGTGATAAATAGTATATACTGAGTGTGAAAAAAAGTATATACTGACTGTGACTGTAATAAATTGTATATAATGACTGTGACTATAATAAAGAGTATATACTGACTATGATAAATAGTATATACTGACTGTGACTGTAATAAATAGTATATACTGACTGTGACTATAATAAAGAGTATATTCTGACTGTGATAAATAGTATATACTGAGTGTGACTGTAATAAATAGTATATACTGAGTCTGACTGTGATAAATAGTATATACTGAGTTTGACTGTGATAAATAGTATATACTGAGTGTGACTATAATAAATAGTATATACTGACTTTGATAAATAGTATATACTGACTGTGACTGTATTAAATAGTATATACCGACTGTGACTATAATAAATAGTATATACTGACTGATAAATAGTATATACTGAGTGTGACTGTGATAAATAGTATATACTAAGTTTGACTGTGATAAATAGTATATACTGAGTTTGACTGTGATAAATAGTATATACTGAGTCTGATAAATAGTATATACTGACTGTGACTGTAATAAATAGTATATACTTACTGTTACTATAATAAATAGTATATACTGACTGTGATAAATAGTATATACTGAGTGTGACTGTATGAAATAGTATATACTGAGTTTGACTGTGATAAATAGTATATAGTGAGTTTGACTGTGATAAATAGTATATACTGAGTGTGATAAATAGTATATACTGACTGTGACTGTAATTAATAGTATATACTGACTGTGACTATAATAAACAGTATATACTTACTGTGACTATAATAAATAGTATATACTGACTGTGATAAATAGTATATACTGACTGTGACTATAATAAATAGTATATACTGACTGTGATAAATAGTATATACTGACTGTGAGTATAATAAATAGTATATACTGAGTGTGACTATAATAAATAGTATATACTGACTGTGATAAATAGTATATACTGACTGTGACTGTAATAAATAGTGTATACCGACTGTGACTATAATAAATAGTATATACTGACTGATAAATAGTATATATTGAGTGTGACTGTGATAAATAGTATATACTGACTGTGACTGTAATAAATATTATATACTGACTGTGACAATAATAAATAGTATATACTGACTGTGATAACTAGTATATACTGACTGTAATAAATAGTATATACTGACTGTGACTATAATAAATAGTATATGCTGACTGTGAAAATAATAAATAGTATATACTAACTGAAAAATAGTATATACTGAGTGTGACTGTGATAAATAGTATATACTGAGTTTGACTGTGATAAATAGTATATACTGTGTGACTGTAATATTTATTACAGTCACACTCAGTATATAGTAATTATCACAGTCACAGTCAGTATATACTATTTATCACAGTCAGTATATACTATTTATTATGGTCACAGTCAGTATATACTATTCATTACAGTCACAATCAGTATATACTATTTATTACAGTTACAGTGAGTATATACTATTTATTACCATCATAGTCAATATATACTATTTATCATGGTCACACTCAGTATATAATATTAATCACAGTCACACTCAGTATATAATATTTATTACAGTCACTATATACTATTTATCACAGTCAGTATATACTATTTATCAGTCAGTATATACTATTTATTATAGTCACAGTCAGTATATGCTATTTATATAGATAGTATATACTGAGTGTGACTGTGATAAATAGTATATACTGAGTGTGTGACTGTAATAAATAGTATATACTGAGTGTGGGACTGTATTAAATAGTATATACTGAGTGTGACTTTAAAAATTGTATATACTGAGTGTGACTGTAATAAATAGTATATACTGACTGTGATAAATCGTATATACTTGCGGTGACTGTAATAAATAGTATATACTGTCTGACTATAATAAATAGTATATACTGAGTGTGTGACTGTGATAAATAGTATATACTGAGTGTGTGACTGTGATAAATAGTATATACTGAGTGTGACTAATAAATAGTATATACTGAGTGTGACTGTAATAAATAGTATATACTGACTGTGATAAATAGTATATACTGACTGTGACTGTAATAAATAGTATATACGGACTGTGACTATAATAGTATATACTGACTGTGAAAGTGTATATATATAGTAATATTTATTACAGTCACACTCAGTATATAGTATTTATCACAGTCACAGTCAGTATATACTATTTACCATAGTCAGTATCTACTATTTATTATAGTCACAGTCAGTATATACTATTCATTACAGTCACACTCAGTATATACTATTTATTGCAGACACAGTCAGTATATACTATTTATCACAGTCAGTATATAATATTTATCAGTCAGCATATACTATTTATTATACTCACAGTCAGTATATGCTATTTATATAAATAGTATATACTGAGTGTGACTGTGATAAATAGTATATACTGAGTGTGTGACTGTGATAAAGAGTATATACTGAGTGTGTGACTGTAATAAATAGTATATACTGAGTGTGACTTTAATAAATAGTATATACTTACTGTGATAAATAGTTTATACTGACTGTGACTGTAATAAATAGTATATACGGACTGTGACTATAATAAATAGTATAAATAGTATATTCTGACTGTGATAAATAGTATATACTGACTGTGACTATAATAAATAGTATATAGTGACTGTGATAAATAGTATATACTGAGTGTGACTGTAATAAATAGTATATACTGAGTTTGACTGTGATAAATTGTATATACTGAGTCTGATAAATAGTATATACTGACTGTGATAAATAGTATATACTGACTGTGACTGTAATAAATAGTTTATACTTACTGTGACTGTAATAAATAGTATATACTGACTGTGACTATAGTATATACTGACTGTGACAATAAAAAATAGTACAGTGCCTACAAATAGTATTAAACCCCCTGCAGATTTAGCAGGTTTACACATTCTGAAGTAACTTGGCATTGTGACATTTGGACTGTAGATCAGCCTGGAAGTGTGAAATGCACTGCAGCAAAAAAGAATGTTATTTCTTTGTTTAATTTTTTTTAAAATTGTGAAAAGTTTATTCAGAGGGTCATTTATTATTCAACCCCTCAAACCACCAGAATTCTGTTTGGTTCCCCTAAAGTATTAAGAAGTAGTTCAGGCACAAAGAACAATGAGCTTCACATGTTTGGATTAATTATCTCTTTTTCCAGCCTTTTCTGACTATTTAAGACCCTCCCCAAACTTGTGAACAGCACTCATACATGGTCAACATGGGAAAGACAAAGGAGCATTCCAAGGCCATCAGAGACAAGATGGTGGAGGGTCACAAGGCTGGCAAGGGGTACAAAACCCTTTCCAAGGAGTTGGGCCTACCTGTCTCCACTGTTGGGAGCATCATCCGGAAGTGGAAGGCTTATGGAACTACTGGTAGCCTTCCACGGCCTGGACAGCCTTTGAAAGTTTCCTCCCGTGCCGAGGCCAGGCTTGTCTGAAGAGTCAAGGCTAACCCAAGGACAACAAGGAAGGAGCTCCGGGAAGATCTCATGGCAGTGGGGACATTGGTTTCAGTCAATACCATAAGTAACGTACTCCACCGCAATGGTCTCCGTTCCAGACGAGCCCGTAAGGTACCTTTACTTTCAAAGCGTCATGTCTAGGCTCGTCTACAGTTTGCTCATGATCACTTGGAGGACTCTGAGACAGACTGGTTCAAGGTTCTCTGGTCTGATGAGACCAAGATCGAGATCTTTGGTGCCAACCACACACATGACGTTTGGAGACTGGATGGCACTGCATACGACCCCACGAATACCATCCCTACAGTCAAGCATGGTGGTGGCAGCATCATGCTGTGGGGCTGCTTCTCAGCCAAGGGGCCTGGCCATCTGGTCCGCATCCATGGGAAGATGGATAGCACGGCCTACCTGGAGATTTTGGCCAAGAACCTCCGCTCCTCCATCAAGGATCTTAAGATGGGTCGTCATTTCATCTTCCAACAAGACAACGACCCAAAGCACACAGCCAAGAAAATCAAGGCCTGGTTCAAGAGGGAAAAAATCAAGGTGCTGCAGTGGCCTAGTCAGTCTCCTGACCTTAACCCAATTGAAAACTTGTGGAAGGAGCTCAAGATTAAAGTCCACATGAGACACCCAAAGAACCTAGATAACTTGGAGAAGATCTGCATGGACCAAGATAACTCCAGAGACCTGTGCCGGCCTGATCAGGTCTTATAAAAGACGATTATTAGCTGTAATTGCAAACAAGGGTTATTCCACAAAATATTAAACCTAGGGGTTGAATAATAATTGACCCACACTTTTATGTTTAACCTTTATTAAAATTTAACTGAGCAACATAACTTTTTGGTTTGTAAGATTTATGTATCTGTTAATAAATCCGGCTCTTGTTTGAAGTTTGAAGGCTCTAACTTATTTGCATCTTATCAAACCTGCTAAATCTGCAGGGGTTTGAATACTACTTGTAGGCACTGTATATACTGACTGTGACAATAATAAATAGTATATACTGACTGTGATAAATAGTATATACTGACTGTGACTGTAATAAATAGTATATACTGACTGTGACTATAATAGATAGTATATACTGACTGTGACAATAAAAATAGTATATACTGACTGTGATAAATAGTATATACTGACTGTGACTGTAATAAATAGTATATACTGAGTGTGACTGTAATAAATAGTATATACTGAGTGTGTGTCTGTGATAAATAGTATATACTGAGTGTGACGGTAATAATTAGTATATACTGAGTGTGACTGTAATAAATAGTATATACTGACTGTGATAAATAGTATATACTGACTGTGACTGTAATAAATAGTATATACGGACTGTGACTATAATAAATAGTATATACCGACTGTGACTATAATAAATAGTATATACTGACTGAAAAATAGTATATACTGAGTTTGACTGTGATAAATAGCATATACTTTGTGACTGTAATATTTATTACAGTCAAACTCAGTATATAGTATTTATCACAGTCACAGTCAGTATATACTATTTATCATAGTCAGTATATACTATTTATTATAGTCACACTCATTATATACTATTTATCACGGTCACACTAGTATATAATATTAATTACAGTCACACTCAGTATATACTATTTATCACAGTCACTATATACTATTTATCACAGTCAGTATATAACATTTATCAGTCAGTATATACTATTTATTATAGTCACAGTCAGTATATGCTATTTATATAAATAGTATATACTGAATGTGTGACTGTGATAAATAGTATATACTGAGTGTGTGACTGTAATAAATAGTATATACTGAGTGTGACTTTAATAAATAATATATACTGAGTGTGACTGTAATAAATAGTATATACTGACTGTGATAAATAGTATTTACTTACTGTGACTGTAATAAATAGTATATACTGTGTGACTATAATAAATAGTATATACTGAGTGTGTGTCTGTGATAAGTAGTATATACTGAGTGTCACTGTAATAAATAGTATATACTGAGTGTGACTGTAATAAATAGTATATACTTATCTTATCTTATGGTAGAGTTGGGAGGGACCTCAAGGGCCATCGGGTCCAACCCCCTGCGAGTGCAGGTTTTCCTAAATCATCCCAGCTATATGTTTGTCCAGATTCCGCTTGAAGATTTCCATTGATGGAGCGCCCACCACCTCCCGTGGCAGCCTATTTCACTGACTGTGACTGTAATAAATAGTATATACTGAGTGTGACTATAATAAATAGTATATTCTGACTGTGATAAATAGTATATACTGTGTGACTGTAATAAATAGTATATACTGAGTTTGACTGTGATAAATAGTATATACTGAGTTTGACTATGATAAATAGTATATACTGAGTGTGACTATAATAAATAGTATATACTGACTGTGATAAATAGTATATACTGACTGTGACTGTAATAAATAGTATATACCGACTGTGACTATAATAAATAGTATATACTGACTGATAAATAGTATATTCTGACTGTGATTGTGATAAATAGTATATAAGATGAGATAAGATAATCCTTTAATAGTCCCACATTGGGGAAATTTCAGTGTGTTACAGCAGCATAGTAATATAGATACAGGATAATACAGAGTAATATATTACAGACGTAGACACAGATAAGCTGAGAAGAGAAGATATACTAGGAGTCCATGGCAGCTAAGGAAAAAAAAAACAGAAGAGAAAGAGGAAGACCTCATGGTCATCGTCATAATCATTAGTTCTCTGTGCGGAGTGATCTTCGTTTGGTCTGATGTAGATTATACAGCCTGGTCGTGGTTGGAAGGAAGGACCTGCGATAGCGCTCCTTCTCACACTTGGGGTGAAGCAGACGGTCGCTTACAGTGCTGCCAAGTCCCATCAGGGTCCCATACATGGGGTGGGATTTGTTCTCCCGCATGGAGGTCACCACAGACAGTATCCTTCTGTCACCCACCACCTGTACTGGGTCCAGGGGGCTCCCCAGGACAGAGCTGGCCCTTCTGATCAGCCTGTCAAGTCTATTTCTGTCCCTGGTTGATATACTGCTTCCCCAGCAGAAAAAGATGGCTGAAGCAACCACAGAGTTGAAGAAGGCCCTAAGAAGTGTCCCCCGGACTCCGAAGGCCCTCAGCCTCCTGAGCAGGTAGAGTCTGCTGTGGCCCTTTTTGTGCAGCGCCTCCAGGTGATCAGCCCAGTCTAGTTTATTGTTGAGGAGCACGCCCAGGTACTTATAGGTCCTGACTATCTCAATACATGTTCCTTGGATCTCCACCGGGGTCGGAGCACCTCTCCGTTTACTAAAGTCCACCACCATCTCCTTGGTCTTCCCAGCATTAATACTGAGCTGGTTCTGCTGGCACCATTCAACAAAATCCCGGTTTAAGTCTCTGTATTCCCTATGGTCGCCATCAGTGATAAGGCCGACTATAGCAGAGTCATCGGAGTACTTCTGTAAGTAACAGCTGGAGGAGTTGTGCCTAAAGTCAGCAGTGTACAGTGTGGAGAGGAATGGGGCAAGCACTGTACCTTGTGGTGCCCCCGTACTACAGATCACAGTGTCAGACACAGTCCTGGGCTCTCACATACTGAGGGTGGGGTGTCAGGTAGTCTAGGATCCAGTTGGACAGGTGATGGTCCCTCCACCAAGGTTCAGCTTCTCCCTCAGTAGCCCTGGCTGAATGGTGTTGAACGCACTGGAGAAATCAAAGAACATTATTCTCATAGTGTTCCCGGGTTTCTCCAGGTGAGAGAGAGCTCTGTGAAGAAGGTGGATGATGGCGTCATCTACCCCAATGCCCGGCCGATAGGCAAACTGGAGGGGGTCCAGAGCGGAGCTCACTAGGGGGCGTAGATGTGTCAGGACCAGTCTCTCTAGGACCTTCATCAGGTGGGATGTCAGTGCTACAGGTCGGTAGTCATTGTAGCCCATCGGGTTGGGTTTCTTTGGGACTGGTACCACACAACATGTTTTCCACAGTTGAGGTACCACTCCCAGATTTAGACTCATATTGTACATGTGCGTAATAATACCACACAGCTGGTCACTGCACATTTTAAGAACTCTTGCGCTTATACCATCAGGTCCCCCCGCTTTGTTCGCTCTAATATTCTTCATTTCCTTACACACCTGAGACTCCTGCAGGATCAGATAGTCAGATTGCAGTTGACCGCAGTTCGGTGGGGGTTGGGTCTTGGTGTGTGAGGGGAGGGCGGTTAGCTGACATGCTGGTGGAGGGAGCATTTGCTTGGAGTCGAATCTATTGAAGAATAGATTAAGCTCGTTAAGCCACTTCCTGTCCCCTACTGTTCGGTGCCCTGTCTTTTCCTTGTGTCCTGAAATTGCCTTAAGGCTGTCCCACACCTCAGAGATTCTACCCTCCCCCATCTGTAGTTCCATCTTCCGCCTGTAGTTGGCTTTCCCTTCTCTGATCAATTGTCTTAGCTGTTTCTGAACCGCCCCCAGGCCATCTTTGTCCCCAGACCTAAAAATTCTCTTTTTTTGCTTGAGGAGAGTTTTAATCTCAGAGTTAATCCATGGTTTGTTATTGGAGAAACACCTCACCTTTCTAGTTGGTACCGTGCTGTCCACGCAGAAATTAATGTAGTCCGTTATGCAATGTGTGAGTCCCTCAATGTCCTCTGGAAATGAGTCTTGAAACTCTTCCCATAAAGTTATATCAAAGCAGTCCCTTAGAGACTCGACACTTCCCTCTGACCAAATCTTCACGGTACGGGTAACCACCGGTTCTCTGCGCACCAGTGGAATGTATGTGGGTCGCAGATGTACCAGGTTGTGATCTGATCTGCCTAGGGGTGGTAGGGCAGATGAGTTATATGCATCACTTACATTGGCAAAGAGCAAGTCCAGCGTCGTTGTCTCTTGTATGGCAGGTTACATACTGTGTGAAGCCTGGTAGAGTGGATGCTGAGACATGGTTGAAGTCTCCAGACACTAGGAGCAGGGCATGGGGGTGAGATGATTGCAGCTCACTCACAACAGCATGGAGGACCTCACAGGCAGCGTCAGCTTTAGCAGAGGGGGGGACATATGCAGCTAGTACGATAACATGTGATAGTTGTGACTGTGATAAATAGTATATACTGAGTGTGTGACTGTAATAAATAATATATATTGAGTGTGACTTTAATAGTATATACTGTGTGACTGTAATATTTATTACAGTCACACTCAGTATATAGTATTTATCACAGTCACACTCAGTATATATTATTTATCACACTCAGTATATACTATTTATTACAGTCACAGTCAGTATATACTATTTATTACAGTCACAGTCAGTATATACTATTTATTACAGTCACACTCAGTATATAGTATTTATCACAGTCACACTCAGTATATAATATTTATCACACTCAGTATATACTATTTATTACAGTCACAGTGAATATATACTATTTATTACAGTCACACTCAGTAGATAATATTTATTACAGTCACACTCAGTATATATTATTTATCACAGTCACAGTCAGTATATACTATTTATTATAGTCACAGTCAGTATCTGCTATTTACATAAATAGTATATACTGAGTGTGACTGTGATAAATAGTATATACTGAGTGTGTGACTGTGATAAATAATATTTATTGAGTGTGACTTTAATAAATAGTATTTATTGAGTGTGACTTTAATAAATAGTAGACACTGAGTGTGACTGTAATAAATAGTATATACTGACTGTGATAAATAGTATATACTTACTGTGACTGTAATAAATAGTATATACTGTGTGACTATAATAAATAGTATATACTGACTGTGTCTGCAATAAATAGCATATACTGACTGTGACTATATTACATAGTACATACTGACTGTGACTATAATAAATAGTATATACTTACTGTGATAAATAGTATATACTGACTGTGACTGTAATAAATAGTATATACCGACTGTGACTATAATAAATAGTATATACTGACTGATAAATAGTATATACTGAGTGTGACTGTGATAAATAGTATATACTGAGTTTGACTGTGATAAATAGTATACACTGTGTGACTGTAATATTTATTACAGTCACACTCAGTATATAGTATTTATCACAGTCACAGTACATACTATTTATCACAGTCAGTATATACTATTTATTATAGTCACAGTCAGTATATACTATTCATTACAGTCACACTCAGTATATACTATTTATTACAGTCACAGTCAGTATATACTATTTATTACAGTCACACTCAGTATATACTATTTATCACGGTCACACTCAGTATATACTATTTATCACAGTCAGTATAAACTATTTTGTCACAGTCAGTATATACTATTTATTATAGTCACAGTCAGTATATGCTATTTATATAAATAGTATATACTGAGTGTGTGACTGTGATAAATAGTATATACTGAGTGTGTGACTGTGTTAAATAGTATATACTGAGTGTAACTGTAATAAATAGTATATACTGACTGTGATAAATAGTATATACTGACTGTGACTGTAATAAATAGTATATACTGACTGTGATAAATAGTATATACTGAGTGTGACTGTAATAAATAGTATATACTGACTGTGATAAATAGTATATACTGACTGTGACTGTAATAAATAGTATATACCGACTGTGACTATAATAAATAGTATATTCTGACTGATAAATAGTATATACTGACTGTGATAAATAGTATATACTGAGTTTGACTGTGATAAATACTATATACTGTGTGACTGTAATATTTATTACAGTCACACTCAGTATATAGTATTTATCACAGTCAGTCAGTATATACTATTTATTATAGTCACAGTCAGTATATACTATTCATTACAGTCACACTCAGTATATACTATTTATTACAGTCACACTCAGTATATACTATTTATTACAGTCACGCTCAGTATATACTATTTATCACGGTCACACTCAGTATATAATATTTATTACAGTCACAGTCAGTATATACTATTTATCACAGTCACAGTCAGTATATACTATTTTGTCACATTCAGTATATACTATTTATTATAGTTAGTCAGTATATGCTATTTATATAAATAGTATATACTGAGTGTGTGACTGTGATAAATAGTATATACTGAGTGTGTGACTGTAATAAATAATATATATTGAGTGTGACTTTAATTAATAGTATATACTGTGTGACTGTAATATTTATTACAGTCACACTCAGTATATAGTATTTATCACAGTCACAGTCAGTATATACTATTTATCACACTCAGTATATACTATTTATTACAGTCACAGTCAGTATATACTATTTATTACAGTCACAGTCAGTATATACTATTTATTACAGTCACAGTCAATATATACTATTTATTACAGTCACACTCAGTATATTCCATTTATCACCGTCACACTCAGTATATAATATTTATTACAGTCACACTCAGTATATATTATTTATCACAGTCACAGTCAGTATATACTATTTATTATAGTCACAGTCAGTATCTGCTATTTATATAAATAGTATATACTGAGTGTGTGACTGTGATAAATAGTATATACTGAGTGTGTGACTGTGATAAATAGTATTTATTGAGTGTGACTTTAATAAATAGTAGATACTGAGTGTGACTGTAATAAATAGTATATACTGACTGTGATAAATAGTATATACTTACTGTGACTGTAATAAATAGTATATACTGTGTGACTATAATAAATAGTATATACTGACTGTGTCTGCAATAAATAGTATATACTGACTGTGACTATAATACATAGTACATACTGACTGTGACTATAATAAATAGTATATACTTACTGTGATAAATAGTATATACTGACTGTGACTATAATAAATACTATATACTGAGTGTGACTGTGATAAATAGTATATACTGAGTTTGACTGTGATAAATAGTATATACTGTGTGACTGTAATATTTATTACAGTCACACTCAGTATACAGTATTTATCACAGTCACAGTATATACTATTTATCACAGTCAGTATATACTATTTATTATAGTCACAGTCAGTATTTACTATTCATTACAGTCACACTCAGTATATACTATTTATCACGGTCACACTCAGTATATAATATTTATTAGTCACACTCAGTATATACTATTTATCACAGTCACAGTCAGTATAAACTATTTTGTCACAGTCAGTATATACTATTTTGTCACAGTCAGTATATACTATTTATTATAGTCAGTCAGTATATGCTATTTATATAAATAGTATATACTGAGTGTGTGACTGTGATAAATAGTATATACTGAGTGTGACTGTAATAAATAGTATATACTGAGTGTGACTGTAATAAATAGTATATACTGATTGTAACTGTAATAAATAGTATATACATGATGTCATATCCAGCTGGGCGATGACCATTCTAGTTTAGGGGGGATACAGGGGACACCAACTGGGCTTTGGTTCCAATCTGTACCATGACGCAGCCTCCTGCATCCTCTAGCACCCGGAGGACTTCTGAACAGTTCTCTCTTCTCCAGCGACACTTCTTTACTTCGCGGCCTAATACAGGATAATGAGATGGATAGGTCCAAACCCAAAGTAGTGGACAGCCGGGCAGGGTTGTTGTGGAGATGCTCCTGGCCCAGACCTATTTTACGTATTCACAATTTGTACAAATTATTGTCGGTCCAATCTATAAAAATCTCTCAGTCGTCTTGGAAATGTCTTTCCCCTCTTCCTATCACATATTTTGTATTACTCAAGGACCCCTGGCTCCATGCTTCACATCTGGTGGGATTGCTGGGACTGCACCTTGTGAGAAACTTTTTGTGGCCTTCCTGGCGCTGACACCGGTGCTTGCATTGCTTTATATTTTTCCGGGGCCAGTCTACAAAATTAATGAGGACCTTGCGCCAACTCTACCACCTCCATTTCTTAATATCTGTTCCTTGCTCAGTTGGTGATATTTCTCTAGTCCCCGCCATTCCTGAACAATCACCGCTGCTCATTTTAGTGCCCGATATAATATTTAGGCTCTCTGTCAAGAGGGCGGAGCCAGGGAGTGGGATTCTGACAATGCCTCCGATTGGAACTCTTGGAATTTTTTGAGCCAGGAATGGATTTGACAGAAGGGAGAAGTAGAAGAACCTTCCTAGATATTTCTTTTCCTTTTCGTAGACATTCAACAAAATCTGCAATGTGGGGCCTTGGCCTTAATTAGACTGGAGTAAAAAGCACCAAGATTGGGCCGATATTCTCTTCTGAGATGGAACAAGTCAGTAAAGAAACAAAGACAGAGGAATCATAGTAAGGATTAATAACCCTTTAATATCTGGATCACATCCGATCACATGACAAGGACAAACCAACAACAATTCCATCAATTTATTAAGACAATAACTAAAGCTCTAGGCCGGGTCCTTCCATGTAACGTGCACATTAATACAGAATATTAGACGCTTCGCATCAGCTCTTCTCAATAATGCGGTAACATATTGTGCTTTGTGCTCATATTTGATGCTGGTGACAATGTATCTACTGTATATAGGAAATAATACGTTACATCACAATATAATAATTCTCCCATATTCACAAGACCCTTATATCACCCCTACACGTGAGTACAGTATGGAGAGTAGCTGCAGATAAAGGTCTGTATATGAAATGGTATTTTGTAATGTAAATCTCTATTGCAACAGCCCCAGACCCCTCTGGGCCACGAAAAAATAGTCTTCAGTAAAACTGGTCCTTGGTGCCCTATAGAGAGGCTTGTGGGATGGATTATCATTATATCAGTAATGACGCATGGTGCAATGTAGTGTTGCTGTTAGCTACAACGTGACAAAGTTCTGCACATGATCTCTAGCACATTCTGTAAAAAAATATTCCCATTCTAGTGTTACATAAATACACAGAAGAGCTTCAGACGACTATAAGGGGGTCCGGCCAGAGACTTCCTATCATGGCAGTGAGTTCAGGATTGTATTTTGTATGTAGGCCCCACCGGTGACCCTTCTGCTGTGAAGATGGCCGAACCACTGACCACCAAAATTCCTCTTCCCTATGAAATCCCAATGACCAGATCCTGGGAGAAGAACGTCCATGGGCCCGCCCGTCACTGCTGTGATCTCTGATATTTGGCTCCGTGTAGATCTCGGGATTATTTTTCCACGTTGAGGTTTTTGCTTTTCATTAAATCAGTCTCAGCTTTTTTGGCCTCAGACAAGGACTTGTATTTGGCACATGAAAATGGGAGACATTGAAGAGCACTTGGGGAAAATACAGAACAGATAAAGCCCCATCTATACACTTCTATGTCTGACATGTGTGGACAGCAGTCATTGCTGAATTAAAAAATATCAACTATTCTTCTATTCTATATACCTGATATCATCACACACAGACTAACAAATAATATCAGCGCTGGTCCGCCGCCGCCCGATACTAGAACAGGAGCAGGAAGGCTACTTTACCACTCAAAGGGGTTTCCCTCGAACATTTCTCCTTCATCTATAAATTCGGGTCCAAGTGATGACCTGCCAGAGGTTATGAGAATGGGGGTACCGCAGTGTCCTGTGGGATCGGGCAGTGGGGCACACATACGACTACATGGGATGGACAACACGCATTACACGCGATCTCTGACAGTCTTAGGGGTCAGACCCTGCAGAAAGGGGATATGCACTATCCATGGGACAACTCCTATGAGAGGAGAGGAGAGACTTAGAGAGAACCTGCACATAGAGAAGAACTTCTGGAATGAATAGTACAGACGAATAGAAGGAACTTAGTCAGATCAGAAAAGAAATCTGTTTCCTTCTCCAATTATTAGGTTCCTCCTCCTCATCTTCACTCAGACTCCTTATTTGTGTAGGAACTGCCTCAGATACAGTAATCTAAGGAGAAGGAAAGGGAGGAAGAGGTAGAGGAAGGGGGGAGGAGGAGAGGGAGGAGAAGGAGAGGAGGAGGAGGCGGGAAGGGGAGAGGAGGCTGCTGGCAGGTTTGTTGCCTCATTCTGAGCAGTGGTCGTCTTATCTTTAAAGTGTCAGAAAGGTTCCTTCTTACTTCAAGTAGCAGCTGCAATTATTTGTGTATCTTTTCCAGCAGCTTCTTACCCCTATTCCTCCTTCTCCTACCACTCCTCTTCCTCATACCACTCCTCCTCTTCTTCCTTCTAGTGCCCCTCCACCTCTTCTTCTCCTCCTCCTCCTCTCCCTCCTCCTCTCCATAGACTTGTATGTAAAGAGTAACTAAGGGATAAGTGGAGAAGGAAACCTGTTTCTTGAATACTACCAGTTACAAGGCTTCTTATATGCAGCGGGACTATTCCTTTATGGAGAGTTGTTTTATATCTGCAGGTTCACACGTGGGTAATATATGACATATCCAGGAGATACCCCCTCAGGGTCTGATATCTGCAGGTCCCATGTCTGGGGGTGATAAATGGCGAGCGGACAGTCAGATTCTCACAGTTTAGTGCTATATTTACACCTGAAGGTTTTCTATAGACTTTCTATGACCCTATAGAGCAGTGTTCACACTGTACCTTGTTATAGGCCTCCAAAGCAAACATATTTCACTTCTAAATACTCATCGATGCCGTATCTGGATCCTTCTCTTCCAAGGCCTGACTGTTTGACTCCACCAAACGGACACTCGACAGAGGATAGCAATCCTTCATTAACCCCCACCATGCCAACTTCTAGACGCTCCGCCACTCTCCAGATCTGAGCTGGGTCCTGAGAATAGAAGTAACCTGCAAAGAAAGAGAAGCGAGGAGACGTCAGGGGGAGCGGGGAGACGTCAGGGGGAGCGGGGAGACGTCAGGGGGAGCGGGGAGACGTCAGGGGGAGCGGGGAGACGTCAGGGGGAGCGGGGAGACGTCAGGGGGAGCGGGGAGACGTCAGGAGGAGCGGGGAGACGTCAGGAGGAGCGGGGAGACGTCAGGGGGAGCGGGGAGACGTCAGGGGGAGCGGGGAGACGTCAGGAGGAGCGAGGAGACGTCAGGGGGAGCGGGGAGACGTCAGGGGGAGCGGGGAGACGTCAGGGGGAGCGGGGAGACGTCAGGGGGAGCGGGGAGACGTCAGGGGGAGCGGGGAGACGTCAGGGGGAGCGGGGAGACGTCAGGGGGAGCGGGGAGACGTCAGGGGGAGCGGGGAGACGTCAGGAGGAGCGGGGAGACGTCAGGAGGAGCGAGGAGACGTCAGGAGGAGCGGGGAGACGTCAGGGGGAGCGGGGAGACGTCAGGGGGAGCGGGGAGACGTCAGGGGGAGCGGGGAGACGTCAGGAGGAGCGAGGAGACGTCAGGAGGAGCGAGGAGACGTCAGGAGGAGCGGGGGTCACCGGGAGAAATATTCTAATTTATTGACGTATTATATGCTTATTGACCCAGCGTTTACATATCAGAGGATTAGATCCTGGTGTCGGCTGACGCAGAGCGGCCGGCAATCAAGGTATTATTATGGTAACAAGAAGGGGCTAATAATATAGAAAGATACCCAGAAACAACTATATATACTGACTCGTATACCCGATGCATACTGACTCTTATACCCGATACATACTGACCCGTATAGCCGATACATACTGACCCGTATAGTCGATACATACTGACCCGTATAGCCGATACATACTGACCCGTAAAGCCGATACATACTGACCCGTAAAGCCGATACATACTGACCCGTAAAGCCGATACATACTGACCCGTAAAGCCGATACATACTGACCCGTATAGCTGATACATACTGACCCGTAAAGCCGATACATACTGACCCGTAAAGCCGATACATACTGACCCGTATAGCCGATACATACTGACCCGTATAGCCGATACATACTGACCCGTAAAGCCGATACATACTGACCCGTAAAGCCGATACATACTGACCCGTAAAGCCGATACATACTGACCCGTAAAGCCGATACATACTGACCCGTATAGCCGATACATACTGACCCGTAAAGCCGATACATACTGACCCGTAAAGCTGATACATACTGATCCATATAGTCTTTTATCTGTCAATATCCACATTTACACAACTCTATAAATGGGGCCGTACCTGCTAAGCCGACATCGGCTGAATTTGCGATTGCAATGGCCTCCTCTTCAGTGTCAAATCTGGCATAAAAAATTAGAGAAGATGAAATGACAACAGAACATGGATGACTATAGAAGCGATCTCTACATTAGGACATAGGGGAGCCGCCGTCCATACTGAAATTAAGAATTAACATGGAAAAATAAAACCATAAATGTAAAGCCCTGCCCCCCAAAAAGGCACAAAAATATTCTATCCTTCAAAACTGAATTAGACTGAAAAGCCTCAAAATGTGTCCAGGCCTGAGCCAGGGGAAATTACTGGGTACTGAAGTTGGTCAAGGGTCTGTCCAAATAGGGCCACAAGTGACATTTGCGACCCCACAAGTGACACGTGCGTCATGTGCGACCCCACAAGTGACATGTGCAACCACAAAAAGTGATACGTGCGTCATGTGCGACCCCACAAGTGACATGTGCAACCCCACAAGTGATACGTGCGTCATGTACGACCCCACAAGTGATATGTGCGACCCCACAAGTGATACGTGCGTCATGTGCGACCCCACAAGTGACATGTCCGACTTGTATCTAGTAGTCATAAAGGAAACAGTGTGCACCCTGATGACTGCAGGACCCTAAATCCTGGCACAGACTTATCTACAGTATTCCAGGGAATTGCATAACCAGCGGTTTCCTCGTATACCGCGCGCTTTCCTTTTTTAGGTTAGATTCACACAACAGTTGTAAAAAAAAAATAAAAAAAAAAATAAAAAAGCCTTAAAAACTAAACAAAGACCAGTTTTTTTCACTACAAATTCTCATCTGTATTCACAGATCCCTCATGCACTTGAATCTATTCAGGAACCTGCGAATATGGGCAAAAATCGGATGTGTGAATATTCCCATAGACGGTAACAGTGTGCACCCCGGGGCCGCTGCACCCAATCCTATGAATACACATGGCGCTAGAGATTACTAAGACGACTGTGGACGGCCGTTTCTTACTTGATGACAGGAGCCAGGGGTCCGAAGGTTTCCTCTCTCGCACAAAGCATCTGCGGGGTCACGTGGCTCAGCAGGGTCGGCTCATAGAAGTTCTTCCCTATAGTTGAGCGCTTGCCTCCAGCGACGAGTTGAGCTCCTTGAGACACGGCGTCTTTTACATGGTGCTCAACCTGTAGATGTATTGGGGGGGCAAAAAGTTTGGGATTTAAGGGAGTCTGTCAGCGGGAAGATCAAAATTATTGGGGTTGTCCAGGATAAAATCGAGACAGGAAGTGAGGTAAGTAGGATGGGGTGGGCAGAGATAGTTAGGAATGGCTAGTAATGGATGGGCTAGCTAGGGAGACAGGGAGGGGGTGTAAGGAGTGAGGGGAGTGAAGAGCAAGGCATCATGGTAGTTGTAGGAAAACAGAAGAGGAAGCTACACCATGGAAACAAATGCAGAAGATACCAAGAGCTCCCAGAGACACCCACAAATCACTCAAAAATGACATTACCTTGTCCACAGCTCTCTCATTGATGAGGGGCCCCTGGGTCACACCGTCAGCAAAGCCATTGCCAATATGGAGCTCCTTCATCATCAGGGCTGACAATTTATTCACAAAGGCGTCGTGTATTCCCTTCTGAACCAGGAATCTGTTTGAACACACACAAGTCTAGATAGAAGATGTATATAGTCAGTACTGTATATAGACACAAGACCGGATAGAAGATGTATATAGTCAGTACTGTATATACACAAGACCAGATAGAAGAGTATATAGTCAGTACTGTATATAGACACAAGACTAGATAGATGTATAGTCAGTACTGTATATACACAAGACCAGATAGAAGATGTATACAGTCAGTACTGTATATACACAAGACCAGATAGAAGATGTATATAGTCAGTACTGTATATACACAAGACCAGATAGAAGATGTATATAGTCAGTACTGTATATACACAAGGCCAGATAGAAGATATATATAGTCAGAATTGCAAAACTACTGAACTACTGTGTCTAAAAGGGTTGTGCAAGATATACAGTTATCCAATCAGCATGCTAAGGTAAGGGACCAAGATGTTCACGTAGGGACTTGATGCCGAATATAAGGCAGAATCTGTCTTAAAGGGATTCTACCACTAAATCGCTTTTTTTGTGCTTTAGACATTGGAATAGTCTTTAGACGTGGTCTCCGTGCTGCCGTTCCTTAGAAATCCCGGTTTTTACCGGTATGCAAATTAGTTCTCTCGCAGCAATGGGGGCGGGCCCCAGCGCTCAAACGGCAATGGGGGCATCTCCACTGCTGCCAGTAAGAGCTCTCTCCAGCGACGCCTCCATCTTCAGCTGCCTCCTCCCCTTCTCTCGTCGTTTTCCATCTGTGTCAGCTCCGACGCCTGCGCAGTCGGCTCTGCCAGTGAGACACAAGTAGAGCCGACTGCACATGCCGGCGGGCGGCCATTTTTTGTTCGGCGTAGACTTAGAGGAGCGTACTGCGGGTGCATGCAATTGCAGCCCCGAAAAAATGGCCGCCGGCCGGAATGTTTAGGGAGGATGCAGCTGAAGATGGAGGCGTCGCAGGAGAGAGTTCTCTGGCAGCAGTGGGGATGCCCCCATTGCTGTTTGAGTGCTGGGGCCCGCCCCCATTGCTGCAAGAGAACTCATTTGCATACCGGTAAAAACCGGGATTTCTAAGGAACGGCAGCGCGAAGACCATGTCTAAAGGTAAGAGACGAATAGCCTTTCTAACGGTTCCAGACCATTAATCTGAAGCTTTGGACACCCCTCGGCCCTCCAAGACTTCCTATTAATGGTCTGCCCTTAGGAATGGTCAATAATATTAGGCCCCGTGCATGTGAGTTGTTCACCGATTGTGGTCAGATGACATCACAGAATACACTTAGACGTCATGTGACCACGTTCCGCGATACCTCCCAACTCACTCGGTCTTGTGCGTATTCCAGGTATTGAGACATGCTATCAACTTCAATATTACTTGTACCTGTCCAGAATTGCGAAATTTAGAAGCGAGAGCTCCTGCGGCCGCCTTGTCAACATCCGCGCTGTCAAAAACAATGAAGGGGGCATGTCCGCCCAGCTCCATAGACACCCTCTTCACAGAATCGGCTGCAAGTCGGAGAAGGGTCTGCGCATAGGAAGAAACGTGATCAGTCACATAAAGGAGGACACTTCTGTAGGGTCGGTGTATCCTCCACCATTATCTACTTTACATGTGGAAGTGAAAGGGGTCACATGAAGTTGTGGTTGTAGCTGAGAAGTCCATTATAATCACATGATCGTGGTATCAGATCAGCCATTTACCTTCCCTGTTGCTGTGGACCCAGTAAAAGAAATCTTAGCTACAGCCGGGTGTGTGCAGAGAACTTCTCCGACGGCCGGAGCCTTCTCCCGAGAGCAGGGCACGACGTTATATACCCCTGCCGGGACCCCGGCCTGGTGAGCGAGCTACGAAGAGACGACAGAAGAACATACAGACGCTTTACTGTGCGGGAACCTTTATATGTGTCACTGTCTCCATACGAAGAATAAACCGAAATATTCACCTCTGCAAGCGCCAGGGCAGACAGCGGGGTATCTTCTGCCGGCTTCACGACCACGGTACAGCCCGCAGCCAGGGCGGCGCCAACCTTCCTGGTGATCATGGCACTGGGGAAGTTCCACTGAGGGGGAGAACAACAGATTGTAAGGCTTAAGTACAAAGTCACTACAGGCCAAAGGTTTAGAAGAGTATAAGGCAGAAGGTTATTGGTCTTTGGTATTTCTGAAGGCTTTCAATGTTAGGGGGCGTTCACACTACCATCGGTGTCCGACAGCTAGTGTCCGCTGCTAATGTCTGCGAAAAATCTTGTGCGGTCATTAGCATCGGACACTAGCTGTGTCCGTGACATTTTGCATTGATTTAAGTG
Organism: Leptodactylus fuscus; assembly: GCF_031893055.1. Lineage (NCBI taxonomy): Eukaryota > Metazoa > Chordata > Amphibia > Anura > Leptodactylidae > Leptodactylus > Leptodactylus fuscus. The sequence goes on from NC_134268.1 coordinate 7,329,490, forward strand.
GACATCGGGTGTGTTCTTCTACAGTCCGTGGGTGTCCTTAACTGTCCGTTCATAAAGATGTCCGACATGTCGGGTTTTGCTGTCCGCTTGAAAAAACGGACATCTTTGTGAACGGACAGTTAAGGACAGACACAGACAGTAAAAGAACGCACCCGATGTCTGATAGCCTGGTCCTATTAGCAGAATACAGGAGCCGTGTAGCCTGGTCCTATCGGCAGAATACAGGGGCTGTGTAGCCTTGTCCTATCGGCAGAATACAGGGGCCGGGTAGCCTTGTCCTATCGGCAGAATACAGGGGCCGGGTAGCCTGGTCCTATCAGCAGAATACAGGGGCCAGGTAGCCCGGTCCCATCAGCAGAATACAGGGGCCGGGTAGCCTGGTCCTATCGGCAGAATACAGGGGCCGTGTAGCCTGGTCCTATTAGCAGAATACAGGAGCCGTGTAGCCTGGTCCTATTAGCAGAATACAGGAGCCGTGTAGCCTGGTCCTATCGGCAGAATACAGGGGCCGGGTAGCCTGGTCCTATCGGCAGAATACAGGGGCCGGGTAGCCTGGTCCTATCAGCAGAATACAGGGGCCGGGTAGCCCGGTCCCATCAGCAGAATACAGGGGCCGGGTAGCCTGGTCCTATCGGCAGAATACAGGGGCCGTGTAGCCCAGTCCCATCAGCAGAATACAGGGGCCGGGTAGCCTGGTCCTATCGGCAGAATACAGGGGCCGTGTAGCCTTGTCCTATCGGCAGAATACAGGGGCCGGGTAGCCTGGTCCTATCAGCAGAATACAGGGGCCGGGTAGCCTGGTCCTATCAGCAGAATACAGGGGCCGGGTAGCCCGGTCCCATCAGCAGAATACAGGGGCCGGGTAGCCTCGTCCTATCGGCAGAATACAGGGGCCGTGTAGCCCGGTCCCATCAGCAGAATACAGGGGCCGTGTAGCCCGGTCCCATCAGCAGAATACAGGGGCCGTGTAGCCCGGTCCCATCAGCAGAATACAGGGGCCGGGTAGCCCGGTCCCATCAGCAGAATACAGGGGCCGGGTAGCCTGGTCCCATCAGCAGAATACAGGGGCCGTGTAGCCTGGTCCTATCGGCAGAATACAGGGGCCTGTGTAGCCTGGTCCTATCGGCAGAATACAGGGGCCTGTGTAGCCTGGTCCTATCGGCAGAATACAGGGGCCTGTGTAGCCTGGTCCTATCGGCAGAATACAGGGGCCTGTGTAGCCTGGTCCTATCGGCAGAATACAGGGGCCTGTGTAGCCTGGTCCTATCGGCAGAATACAGGGGCCTGTGTAGCCTGGTCCTATCGGCAGAATACAGGGGCCTGTGTAGCCTGGTCCTATCGGCAGAATACAGCCATCTTGCCCGACTCCCTTGACTGAGCTGTGGATGTGTACTTGGCGAGGGGAGAAAGCTTATCTCCTATAGAAAACCAACGATTTGTGGGGAGAGCTAGAAGACCTCCATATACATTACACGGCTGCACCCCTCACCAGGGTTGTTGGGTTCGTTATGGTCGCTACCATTGCTAGACTTCAGAGCAGAGAGGGTTGTGCTTGCAAGGAACCTTCTCCATTTACTTCTATGAGAGCAGAGCAAACCCTAAGGGCTAGTTCACACGTGAACAAAGGGGCGGATTTTGACAGCGGATTTCGCTTCAAAATCCGCCCCTTTACAATGGTGGTCTATGCAGACCACCGGGCTTTTTTTTTCCGCTAGCGGCGGGCTGCCGCTAGCGGAGAAAAGAAACGATATGCCTTTTCTTCAGGCAGCTCCCTCCTATGTCGGCTCATTCATATGAGCCGACAGCGGAGGGGAAAGCCGCGACCGCGATGGTCGCGGCAGGCGGGTTTTGACAAGAGAGAGACGCGGCTCACCGCGTCTCTCTCGGTGTCAAAACCCGCGCGGGCAGTTCACGTGTGAACTGACCCTAAAGCTGGAGGCTGTATACACAAGTCCCCCCCATAGTCCCCCTGAATAGGACGCTCCTAAAAGCTGATACTCACCGGGGTTATAATGGAGGCCACTCCAACCGGCTGCTTGAGGACTAACGCTCGGCGATCCTTCATGGGCACAGGAATGACATCTCCATATACGCGGCGCGCCTCTTCTGAAAACCACTCAAGGAACCCTGCAGCATAGACGATTTCTCCAAGGGCTTCTTTCATCGGCTTCCCCTATAGGAAATAGACAGACTTGTATTTAGCATTCTGTTATGTAGAAGACAAACCATAGGAAGCCTTAAAGGGGATGTCCAGGCAAAAATGGAAACCTTTTTATAGTTTAAATAAGCTGAGGACAGTGTCCCACGCGCCTCCAGTTCCCCGTTGCTCCGGTGTCCTCCCACGCGTCCAATGTCATCTGCTCCGGCGACATCTCCCGTCATTAGGCTGAAGCTGCTGATTGGCCCCAGGGGTCACGTGACCATTAACGCCAATCAGCGGCTTCAGCACAACGTCGGAGGAGACCCGGGAAAGCCAGGAGGTGCAGGATGACAACGGAGCATCGGGGACAGGTCAGCATCCATCCTATCTGCATGTACTGTATAAATCCAGAATAATAACCATGGACACAGCACAGGAGCCCTATGTATACACCGATCTCTATGTATATAGGTGACCCCTGTAACCTGCATTGCTTCTTGTACCACTGCTATGCACAGTCATCGGTAGTTTGGAGAATATCCATCCCCATCATCCTCACGTCAGAGCCCACAAGTGACTTACATTTTCCGCTGTGATAATTTGGGCGAGCTCATCTTTATTCTGGATCATCAGATCATACCACCGGCGCAAGAGAACGCTCCGCTCCTGAAAAACAGGCACGTGAAAGTTTTATTAGGCAACGGTGGGAAGAGAAAGATTCAGCCTCAAAATCATCACCAAAATAATGAGCGCCCTGGGCTCCGGAGCAGCTCCCCACTGTCTCTGGCCCTTCTGACTGACGTCAGGGACCGCTGAGGTCTGCGATTCGGCATGGATCATGTGACTGTGAGGACCAATCACAGGCCTCGGCGGTCCCAGAAGTGTTAAAGAGGGCAGGAAGCCGCGCCGGGGCCCAGGAGAGGTGAGTAACACCGGTGTTAGGTCTGTCACCTCCCCGGGGCTCCGATTATTATAGTCGGGGTCTGGAGAGACCGCACAGTATAAGGAAGGTTCAGCTCAGGCATATGAACGCCATGAGATTAGTGCAACACATACGCAACTGTAACAGGGGCGAGACCGAAATAATCGCCATTAATCGTGATTGCGGTAAAGTGCCGGTCGGGTCACATCTGTGCTGGACTCTCCGCTGTTTGGGTCGACCAGGGGGCGCGAATGACGGACCGAACCCCATAGACTATAGCGGTGTCCTGCAGCTGGCGGAGAGATCAGTCCTCCATAACTGCGGACAGGTGTTGATCGGCGGTCTCCGCGGCAGCGTCCGGCACAGATGTGACCCCTAGCCTGACCGCCATATAATACGAGAACCGCCGCAGCCCACGTCCCAGCTGTCTGAGGATTATCTCTATAGCGCCCCCCTATTCCGCAGCGCCGTACGCACATTACCAGCCCCCTCCGCCATCGCTCACCTTAGCGGACACCTCCCTCCAGGACTGCTGGGCCCCCGCCGCCGCCTTCACCGCCTCCCTGCACTCTCCAGGGCCACAGTCTGTCACCCGGGCCAGTTCTGTGTCTGTGGCCGGATCCAACACAGGGAAGGTCGCCCCGTCCGAGGATTGTAGCCAGGAGCCCCCGATATAAGCGGCAGAGCGGAGGAGAGCAGCGGGCAGGGCACAGGAGGACGCCATCCGGCGGGGGAGCCGCAGCAGGCCCGACATGTCCTGACTATATACACAACGTATTAGCTGTACACAGCAGCGATCATCACACCAGACACTGATCGGCCGATAATCTGCAGCCAATCGTTCATTACATGTACAGGGAGAAAGGACCTGCGGTGACGTCACAAGCTTGCGATCACGTGACTGATGTGTGGGCGGAGCTATTGTGGATCGTCCAGCAGCAGAGTGTCAGAGTCATACAAGGAGGAAAGAGGGCGGAGCCGGAGGAGAGGGAGGCGGAGCCAGAGGGGAAGGGAGGCGGAGCCTGAGGGGAGGGGGAGATGGAGGTGCAGCAGTGTGTGAGGGGAAGGGAGGCGGAGCCAGAGGGGAAGGGAGGCGTAGCCTGAGGGGAGGGGGAGATGGAGGTGCAGCAGTGTGTGAGGGGAAGGGAGGCGGAGCCAGAGGGGAAGGGAGGCGGAGCCAGAGGGGAGGGGGAGATGGAGGTGCAGCAGTGTGTGAGGGGAAGGGAGGCGGAGCCAGAGGGGAAGGGAGGCGGAGCCAGAGGGGAGGGGGAGATGGAGGTGCAGCAGTGTGTGAGGGGAAGGGAGGCGGAGCCAGAGGGGAAGGGAGGCGGAGCCAGAGGGGAGGGGGAGATGGAGGTGCAGCAGTGTGTGAGGGGAAGGGAGGCGGAGCCAGAGGGGAAGGGAGGCGGAGCCTGAGGGAGGGGGAGATGGAGGTGCAGCTGTGTGAGCCATATAGGGCATATAGGGGTCTATTACAGAGGGGTCCATTAGAGAGGGGGCTATTACAGAGGGGGCTATTAGAGAGGGGGCTATAAGATAAGGGGGCTATTACAGAGGGGGCTATAAGATAAGGGGGCTATTAGAGAGGGGGCTATTACAGAGGCGGCTATAAGATAAGGGGGCTATTAGAGAGGGGGCTATTACAGAGGCGGCTATTACAGAGGGGTCCATTAGAGAGGGGGCTATTACAGAGGGGGCTATTAGAGAGGGGGCTATAAGATAAGGGGGCTATTACAGAGGGGGGTATTATAGAGATCTACCCTGCAGGTTTCCCCATGTTTGTTTATGATGGGAGGAATATCATCCTCACCCCTATAATTGCCCCTGTATATTCAGAGTAAATAGTGCGGCCATAACTATAACGGCCTCCACTTACAGTAATGAGGAGGATTCCTAAAGAAACTCAAATGTCGAGTTATTTATAGAAGATAAGAAGATTCTCAAACGTAGTTTCCCCTGCACATCCCCTTCTAGCCATAGTCCTGATGGAGGTTTGGCCCGGCCGTGGCCCCCAGGACGTGGCTCTTTGTCTATAGCTTCAAGTTCTTGTCCCCTGACGAATCTAATGTGGGGGAAACGCGTCAGCACTTTATAATTGTATAAACCTGTAGTTAGCTGCCTTAGATCCGGATTGTTCTTCTGGTATTAGTTTGTAGGCTGGGCTAATAGTAACCTGCATACAGCTCTTGTGAGAGCGCCCCTCTATGGGCGACAGTACTCAGGTCACTTCCCTCGCTCTGCTCAGGTATAGGTTAGTCTTTGTCTCCCACTCCCCACAAGACACTAAGGGGATGTGTAGGAGAAATATAGTGAGAGATCTTCTATAAAATAAAGAGACGTCATCACATGGAGCCCACAGCTCCCAGGGCCGGAGCACACAGGGCAGAGCGGCGTGGTAGGGGCTGTCCACAGGCGGCTCCTGCTTCTCCTCTGTATTCAGCTCATCTGTGTAAGGAGAGAACACAGATGGATTGAGACCTCATACCTCCCAACCATCCTGGATTTAGTGCGACAGTCCCGGATTCTGTCCTGTGGTCCTGGACACTGTGTCCCCTATGTGCTCCGGCACCGGGAGCTGTAGATATGATGTGATGATGTCACTTACATCGCGCCTTCAGCTCCTGGGACCAGAGACTGCACAGCAGGGGAGCGAGGAGTATCAGTTTTTTTATGTTAAACGTTTGCAACTCAATACTGACATTAAACTGTAGGGGCAGATGGATGGGGGCAATATACTGAGGGGCATAGGAGGGGGACATTAGAAGATAGACGGCGCATTAAACTATGGGGGTAGATGAAGAAAGACATTAGACTGGGGGCAGATGGAGGAGAACATTAAACTGAGGGCAATTGGAGTTTCTAGTTTCTCCCACAGTATAATGTCCCCTTCATTTTCCTCAGTCCCCCTTCATCTGCCCCCACAGTTTAATGTCCCCCATCATCTGCCAAAGCTTAACTTAAAAACCACTGGTACTCCCCTCTCCTCGCTCCCCTGCTGTGCAGTCTCTTGCCTCGAACTGTTCAGGGAGCTACAGACATCACATCATATCTACAGATCCTGGGGAGGCAGTATACAGGGGGTACAGTGGTGAGGTTGGGGTGTCCTCTCCGAACACAGATGAGTTGACATACATACCTCCCACTGACCGAGACCGCAGGACAGGCCCTGTTATCTGGGACCATTCTGGTGAATTGGGTATGGTTGGGAGGTCTGTATCTGTGGAGGACACAACCCAAGCGGGACAGCGAGACAGGAGCCATAATCCAGGAATGGAGGTAACGGAGGTATACAGTCCTTACATGGGAGTTTCCACATGGAGCAGGTCAGTCCCTATATGAGACTACCAGTGCAACTCTCTTATTAGACAGTCTGACATGAGCTCTCACAGTCCTGTACAGTCACTGATAGACTCCTCTGTGTAATACTAGCACATTATTCAGTCAGTTCCTCCTCCAACCACTAGGTGTCGCTGTAATCCTGTGCTGTCACTGCTTCCCTGTACTGTGGGGTATAATAGAGCATTAGCTGCACTCAGTTCCGCCCACCACTAGGTGTCGCTGTGATCCTGTGCTGTCACTGCTTCCCTGTACTGTGGGGTATAATAGAGCATTAGCTGCACTCAGTTCCTCCCACCACTAGGTGTCGCTGTGATTCAGTTCAGTGACGGCCGCTCTGTACTGTGGGGTATATTAGAGATGCTCTGAAGCGATGTCGCCATTTTGCTCCTTGTATGCGGAGGGGGAGGTTGTGATGGGGCCGTGGAGGGGAGAAATGACTGGGAAATACTTCGTGTACAGAGCAGGGAGGGCTGAGTGCAGTGTGTGGCCGCCATTACACAGCACGGAACACACCTGCGGGGGAATGTCGTTTTTAGGGTCATGTTCAGTCTAAATAAGGCTGGGCAATATGGTGGCTGTCTACATGAGGGGAATTTACCTCACAATATGGTGTCATCTGTATAATGGCACTCAGAGCAGTGTGTATAGCCTTGTAATCACTACATGAGGCAGGTTATATAACAATATGGTGGCTGTATATACAGTGGGGGTGTAGTAGGGTCTGTAATCACTACATGAGGCTGGTTATATAACAATATGGCGGCTGTATATACAGTGGGGTGTAGTAGGTCCTGTAATCACTACATGAGGCAGGTTATATAACAATATGGCGGCTGTATATACAGTGGGGTGTAGTAGGGTCTGTAATCACTACATGAGGCAGGTTATATAACAATATGGCGGCTGTATATACAGTGGGGTGTAGTAGGTCCTGTAATCACTACATGAGGCAGGTTATATAACAATATGGCGGCTGTATATACAGTGGGGTGTAGTAGGGCCTGTAATCACTACATGAGGCAGGTTATATAACAATATGGCGGCTGTATATACAGTGGGGGTGTAGTAGGGCCTGTAATCACTACATGAGGCAGGGTATATAACAATATGGCGGCTGTATATACAGTGGGGTGTAGTACGGTCTGTAATCACTACATGAGGCAGGGTATATAACAATATGGCGGCTGTATATACAGTGGGGTGTAGTAGGTCCTGTAATCACTACATGAGGCAGGTTATATAACAATATGGCGGCTGTATATACAGTGGGGGTGTAGTAGGGCCTGTAATCACTACATGAGGCAGGTTATATAACAATATGGCGGCTGTATATACAGTGGGGGTGTAGTAGGGTCTGTAATCACTACATGAGGCAGGTTATATAACAATATGGCGGCTGTATATACAGTGGGGGTGTAGTAGGGCCTGTAATCACTACATGAGGCAGGTTATATAACAATATGGTGGCTGTATATACAGTGGGGTGTAGTAGGGCCTGTAATCACTACATGAGGCAGGGTATATAACAATATGGCGGCTGTATATACAGTGGGGTGTAGTAGGTCCTGTAATCACTACATGAGGCAGGTTATATAACAATATGGCGGCTGTATATACAGTGGGGGTGTAGTAGGGCCTGTAATCACTACATGAGGCAGGTTATATAACAATATGGCGGCTGTATATACAGTGGGGTGTAGTAGGTCCTGTAATCACTACATGAGGCAGGTTATATAACAATATGGCGGCTGTATATACAGTGGGGGTGTAGTAGGGCCTGTAATCACTACATGAGGCAGGTTATATAACAATATGGCGGCTGTATATACAGTGGGGGTGTAGTAGGGTCTGTAATCACTACATGAGGCAGGTTATATAACAATATGGCGGCTGTATATACAGTGGGGGTGTAGTAGGGCCTGTAATCACTACATGAGGCAGGTTATATAACAATATGGTGGCTGTATATACAGTGGGGTGTAGTAGGGCCTGTAATCACTACATGAGGCAGGTTATATAACAATATGGCGGCTGTATATACAGTGGGGTGTAGTACGGTCTGTAATCACTACATGAGGCAGGGTATATAACAATATGGCGGCTCTCTGTAGTAGGTTCTGTAATCACTACCTGTCTCTATAATAGATACAACAGTATATACTAGGTAGAGGGGCGGCTTCTGTACTCTGAGGTACAAACAAGACCAAAAACACAATATACAGCGGATGGTTCATGAGTACGAAGTAACTATATACTGCTGTGTGATACGGTAGCCGATGTGTCCGAGCGGGGAATTGGAAATGTTCAAAACTGTTCAACAAGTAAAGTGATCTATTGTGTATTAGACAAATCCTCCGTATCCACTCCATCCAGATATTAGTATGTGGATATTACAGGTGTAATACTGTGCGGTACTGAGCTACAGCCATATCGATGAGAGAAATGGCGGCATTATGTCACAAAGACACATGAACACTGAATATTCTCCAAAATAAACCTGCAAAGTACTAAAAAAGCGCAAGACCCGGACTAAACCAGTCTCGGGAATGGAGCCGGAGTCTCTGCTGGTGGCTTTTCCTCTGACTCTGCCTAGAATTGGCCGCAACTCTTAAGCCGCCATACACTGGATATCTTACACTGCCATCGCTTGTCTGACGTCAGGGGAGATTGGTTGCTTGTACCACCAACTGCCCCACACTCAGGAACAACCACAAACCTGTCAATAAGTGTTTCGCTATCCCAGACACTTGCAAAATTTTTCAATGCAAGTCGTTCAGCGGTAATAACTGGAAATGTCAGGCAGTATGTTAGTACAAATACGTGCAAATGCCTCCCACTGGTCTGTCAGTCCAGCCCATATACAACAGATCACAGCAGACAGATGGCGAAAAACACAACACATCAGATTTTGGTTCTGACCAATGTTAATGGAGGGCCGTATGGAACAGACTGTAGGGTTATAGATGACCAACCCACAATAGACACTTCTAGAACCTAATGTATATGGCCAGCTGTAAAGTACGTCATTGATGGACCCGTCTGATGATACATCTCATACACAATTTCCAGTTTAAACAACATAAACTCCATTCTATACATTCATGTTCTACAGATCTCAGACATGCCCATGTTGTACTGCGCACTGTCCTAGGAAGGTGCCGCTAGAGGGTCCTACACGGAGCAAACACCAGAGAAGATCACTGTACACATCTCAGAGCAAACAAGTGAAGATTTATTGAAGACAAGTTTGTCATCCAGGAAGAAAATCAATGTAATATCCCCTTGAAGAAGCTTTACATAGTGTAATCCCTGATGGGACAGCTAGATATGGCCACAACTTGCAGGGACAGTGTAACATAATATCCATTACCGCCCTTCTATCCATACAGTATGATGTGCATTGCCGTATTACATCTTCAGTGTTGTATCTTGTGACAGATCACCCCTGGGCATAGATGGACAGTGAGGAATACACAGACTAATCAGTAAGACATTAACCCCGTCATATCACATCAATAAGACACTAGGAATTAATGGGATTAAGGATTTTGTCAAGAGGAATAACAAGGAGTGAGGGAGCAGAGGCCATTGAAGCCACAATAGTTTACCCCAGTGGATCAGGAAGACACTTGAGAGTCTTGGTGTGCAGAAGACTGGTGTGACCGCCAATTCTCTAGTCAGGCAGCAGTCTGCCTCCATAACGCCTTGTCTCTGTTACTGTGTAGGCATCCTAGTGAATCTGCAGGCCACCTTAATGATACGTTGCTAAGTAGTGAGCTTTTATACTGGCGCCATAGTCTCCGTAGCCAACAAAGCAACTGGTGGCTCAGTGGGTAGCATTATTACTGTGCAGTCCTGGGCTCAGATGCATCCAACGGCAGCCTCCTGCATTCTCTGTTCTCTCCATGTTCGCTTAGTTTTCCTTCTTGTATTACGGTTTCCTCCTACGTACCAAAATCGTTTTGCTAAATTGGAATTTAGATCATGAGCCTGAACAGGACAGGAACAGACAAGTGACAATCTCTGGATAGTGACGGGCAATATGGTTATGCTGTATACGGAAACAAATGCAACAAAATGTATCACAATGGACTCTGGACTTATACCGAAGGGAAAGAGTGGACCTCCCCAATGACTCTTGAGTGGGTGCAAGATATACTGTATGTATATTTGTTTCAAAGGTTATCTATTGAATGAATAGAAGAGTGCTGTCTGCATAGACATCTCTCCAAGACAGTGGGGGAAATTTCCGCATTAAGTGATGTAATGCGCTTTTGAATTATGAGGTTTTGCAGTTTTGAATCCGGGGTGATTTATGGGGGTTTCTAATACAAAGACCCTTCAAAGCCCCTTTGTAAGTCAATTAGTCCCTTTTAAAATATTTTTTTTTGTAAATTCTCTTGAAAATTCCCGTTAGACTATAAGCCTTATAACATCCCAAAAAATTAATGGGACGTTTAAAATTTGATGTCAACACAAAGCAAAGATCTGGTCAATTACGTTTAAACTAATTTTGACTGGTATAACTCTCTATAGGAGAAGAGGACAATTTCAAATTTCGAAAATTGCTTTTATCTAAAATTTTCACCAAATTTCCAAATTTTTTTCATACACGAAATACATTGAACCAAATTGGCAACAACCCAGAAGTAAAATGTCATGAAAAAAAACCCCACTCTCAATCTCCTGGAAAAGTTAATGCGTTCCAAAGTTATCACCATAAAGTGTCACATGTCATATTTGAAAAATGAGGTTGTGTCAAAGTCAGAAACGGGGTTAATTGCAAGTGTTTTCGACCTACGTGTTTTCGGTGGTCTCCGTTTACTCGGGACATAATGGGCTTTCACATTTAACAGTAAGTGATACATTTTACTTTTTTAAAGAGGGAAGAATGCAAAAAACTTTTACAAATTTCAGAACCTCAAAAATAAATTGTAATAGATTAATCTTTTATTTGTTGTTTTGTATAGAGGCCACATTTTGAGTGTTTTTAATTTTATTTTTATCTTTGAGCCAAATTCTCCATAGCTGATTTGTAGACACCATAATATCATGACAAGGGTATTGTCAAGTCGCGTTGCCTTCATAGCTTCATCTGAAATAAACACGCAACACATTTTTGGAATAATTGACCACAGCAGTCATTTTATTAAAATATAACCGTTTTAAGTGCAACCATATAACAATTCCCCCCAGAATCCTGTAACTTCCTACCCTACGATGGAGGTCCTTGAGGTCCCAAAACCCCATATTTCCATATTCCTGTTACCCGTAGCCGCTCCACCCCAGCTCAGGGGCACCGATGTAGTTAATTGTCCGGTGCTCACTTTTCCCTAAGGCCATAAAGACCCCACTTAACTATGAAAGAACCAAAAACCAACTATCCACATTGCAAATAGACTGTGGAGTCCAGCCCCTTATCGCAGGGCCCTCCCGACTACAACCATTTCCGCAATTCCAGCCTCGAGGACCCCACCACCACAATGATCGCCAATGAGACCTTATCGGCGAGTGTCCTCCACATCCAGTGTTGTCTCAATGCCCTGCTGCAGTCCCAGACACCACATGTCTATCCCCACGGCGTTCAAGTGAACTCCGTTCCGCCTCCAAAATGTTCGTTCACCGGACTCCAGCTCTGTATGCCGCATGGATACCGCACCATTACGAGCCATGAACCTCCTCACGGCCCTAATTACTTTTATTTGGGCCTTTCCAACGAGTGACCAACTTTCCACACTTTACGCGGCACAATGTCCGACCACATGATCGCTATTCCAGGAAACATGGACCATAGACTTAACTGATCAAACTTTGTCATTAATGAGTTAGCAAAACGGGCGCTCATTCAAATCGTGACCACCCACGTGTAACAGCAGTACGTCCGGGGGCCTATCCAATCTTACATACCTATGAAATTCTATCAACACCCTGCGCCAAGACATACCTCTCAACCCTATTCACCTGATAGTCACCTCATCTTGTGCAAATCCTGTCTCCCATCCGGACGCGCTGCTGCTCTCACTGCTCCCAGAAAACAAGAGTGGCCCATCACCTATACAGGACAAGGCCCAGCACCCGTAAGCTGAATACAAAATTAATACAACAGCAACCATCACGCCCCTTGCCCTCTGTGCCCTATCTCCCTGATCCGACACCAATACCCCCTTTTTAAACAACCTTGTCAGGGCGAACACCAGATTTAAAGCGGATGGATTCCCACCTACCAATCCGTCTAATCAAATCATCCCCCAAGTCCCTCCTCTCAGCTTCCGTAGCTGCCCCGATCCGAAAGGAGTGACCCTCAAAATGCTCATTCCCCAAACCCAAAACTCTCAAACATTTCTTAAAACCCCCAATATTTTAAACCTGAATAAGAAGGACCCATCCTCTTGGACCATTCATCCCACACCCTCCTGTAAGTGGCCCATGTACCAATTACCAATGAAGTGCGAATCAGTGTTTCTGCCGCCCTTTCGGCACGTTACACAATTCCGTTGGCCATGACAGCCCGACTTTGTCCGCTTCCGGCGCCAGCTGCCTGAATTGGTCCTACTGCAAACGAGAGAGGGCATCCACTATGTCAAACAGCGGCTACAATTCAGTACCCACAACCGAGGGGTGGGGAAAAGCGGTAATATCAGGGAATTAGGCGGCTGTTTTGACCATTGTTGTTAGAACTTGATATATGACCAGCTTTGCACTAATAGTCTCCTGAGGAACTCAGCCACTGCAGAGTGAAACGCGTAGAGACGAGAGCGCTTGGGGTGACATTATTGTTATAATCGTGCTTAGATGTAACGGGGAGAGGACCGCTATGATTAGGGAATACTAGAAATCTAGAGTCCCTAACCAACGCCGCTATTTGTACCTTAGGAATCAAATTAAATTAGCGTTTCTTTCTACACATTGGGATATAAAAGGCACTGCTACTAACTGGTGACATATTTAACTATTTTAACCCCTTAAGGACCAGGCCATTTTTTGGTTTCGCATTTTCGTTTTTCCCTCCTCACATTTCAAGAGCCATAACTTTTTCATTTTTCAGTTCACAGAGTCACATGATGGCTTATTGTTTGCGGGACAAATTGTACTTTGTAATGGCATCATTCAATATGCTGTGCAATGTACTGGGAAGCTGGAAAAAAATTCAGAATGAGGTGCAATTGGAGAAAAAATGCATTTGCGCCATTTTCTTATGGGTTTAATTTTTACAGCGTTCACTGTTTGGTACAAATGACATGTTACCTGTGTTCTACGTGTCAGTACGAACGCGGTGATACCAAATTTATATAGTATTTGAAATGTTTTGATACTTTTAAAAAAAATGATAAACTTTGCAAAATAGAAAAAAAAATTTGTGTCATCATGTTCTAACACCTGTAACTTTTTCATATTTCCATGTATGGAGCTGGTTGTGGTGTCTTTTTATGCGGGACAAGATGACGTTTCTATTGATACCATTTGGGGAAAGATCTGATGGTTTGATCACTTTTTATTCAATTTTTTATAGGAGGCAAAGTGTTGAAAAAAACGCTTTTTGGCTGTTTTTATTTTTTTTGCCGCTACGCCGTTCGCAGTACGGGATAAATGTTTTAATATTCTAATAGTTCGGGCATTTTGGAGCGCGGGGATACCTAATATGTTTATGTTTAATGTTCTTTACTTTTATAGCTGATCTAGGGAAAGGGGGGTGATTTGAACTTTTATATTTTTTTTATTTTTTTAATACTTTTAAAAACTTTTTTTTTTCTTCTGTTACATTTATGATCAGACCCCTTAGGTACCTTGAAACCTAGGGAGTCTGATCGCTCATACTATTCACTGCAATACTACAGTATTGCAGTGAATAGGAAAATCGCAGCACTTCTATTAGAGGCTGCCTCTGGCATCGTCTAATAGATCTAGTGCAGAGACAAGCCTGGAAGCCTTCAATAGGCTTCCGGCTGTCATAGCAACCGATCACCGCCCTCATGTGACGTTCAGGAGGGCGGCGATCGGGGAAACATGGCGGCGCCCATGCCGCCTGCGCTGTTTACACGCTGCGGTCGCGTTTGACCGCAGTGTGTAAAGGGTTAACAGCAGCGATCGGCTCGGGCACCGACCGCTGCTGTTATTGGCAGGTCCTGGCTGTATTATACAGCCGGCATCTGCCATGTATGGAGCGAGCTCAGCGTGTGAGCTCGCTCCATACATCCCCATGCGACCCATGACGTACAGTTACGTCAAGGGTCGCTAAGGGGTTAATCAATAATTTATACCTGGGATTTATTTTTAACGCCTATCAATAAAATTAAATGATTTAGTATTAGTATCTTTTCCATCTTCATAGCATTTGATTTGGATATGAAGTAACAGGAATATTTCCAGGTTTTTATTTTTGACTGCTTGGCCACCATGTTGTCTAATTTTCTATAGAAAGACCAAGTATGTCCAAAGACATACTGACAGGGACTGTAGATTGTGAGCCCTATATGGGACAGTGACTGTCAATGTTTGTGAAGCGCTGCAGAATATGATGGCGCTATATAAGTAAGAAATATAGAACTTGGGAATGAACATCTGGTTTGGTAAAGAAATCAGTCAGTGATCATCACCCAGAAGCCGAATCCTTGTGTAATATTAGTTACAGAATCCTCTAAATACCAACACCAGGCCCCAGCCAAGGCCAATATGGGCCAACTCCAGGCCACAGCCAAGGCCAATATGGGCCAACACCAGGCCACAGCGAAGGCCAATATGGGCCAACTCCAGGCCACAGCCAAGGCCAATATGGACCAACACCAGGCCACAGCCAAGGCCAATATGGGCCAACACCAGGCCACAGCTAAAGCCAATATGGGCCAATACCAGGCCCCAGCCAAGCCCAATATGGGACAACACCAGGCCTCAGCCAAGGCCCCAGCCAAGCCCAATATGGGACAACACCAGGCCCCAGCCAAGCCCAATATGGGACAACACCAGGCCCCAGCCAAGCCCAATATGGGACAACACCAGGCCTCAGCCAAGGCCAATATGGGCCAACACCAGGCCACAGCCAAGGCCAATATGGTCACCAACCAGAACAAGGTGTCCCCATTCGTCGGGTGGCCAACTTTTAAAACTGGTCCTTGACCCATACAGCTATGAGCCACCTGATGAATAAAAATTGTATATAGTTTATTACAGAGGGGGGTTATTTATTTATTTTTTTAAAGGGGGGGGGGGCGCATTTCACTTTAAACATGACCTTCCACCATCTGGGGCACATGCGGTTTACACCGCTACCAATACATTAGTAAGTAAAACAAAGACATTGGCTCACAGATTAAAATTTTCAAATTTTACTAGAAAAATAAAAATTCAATTGAACATTTTGAAAACGGTTTGGTATTTACATACGGTAGATAAGATTTTTTTTTTTTTTAAGAAAAAAAAAAACGAAAAAAAAATAATAATTTGGAAACACCACGATGAGGAAGATCTTTATTCCTGGTCAGGCTGCTCATCACTGTGGCGAGAAAACTGCCAAGGTATGGCACCTATGGGACTCATGAAATAATCAGTGAAGGCATCTCTCACCCGTACGGCCGAGTTGGCTGCCCGAACGTGGCCACTAGTGGTCAACATAGTGTTCACCCAAAGTTGACTGACTCCAATGTACGGTTGTCATAGTCCCGAACAAAGTTGTGAAGCGCACAGGCAGCTTTGACCACATCCACGGTGTCGAGAACCAACTGCAGTGCGGAGGTGAGGACCACCCTCTTACTAGTCATGATCCCGAAGGTGCACTCCACGAAGCTTCGTCCCTGACTCAGCCTCATGTTGAAGACCCTTTTCCGGGCATCCAGTCTCGTCCGTGGGTATGGGCACAGCAGGTTTTCTTGTAGTGGAAACGCCTCATCAGCTACCATGACGAAGGGGACTGGATGCATGGTACCCGGAAGCGGCCTTGGTGAACAAAAAGTGACTTTAAATAAAATTATACATTTGAGAACTTACCGCAACGTGATGAGCAGCCTTTCAGTGAGACTGATGGCCCTCATGGTGGTGTCCTGACGCAGTAGATGCTCGGCCGGTATCCGCAGTAATTTGTCAAAGGCTTCTGACAGCATTCTTACGAAGGCGAAGAACTGTAGTTAAAGAAAATTACCCCTAGTGTATACAGTATATTGTATAATTGCCTCTCAACACAATATAATGTCCCATTGTGACCCTGCCACACAGTCTAATCTCCTGTATAGGCCTCTACACAATGGCCCTTCATGTACCCTGGTGCCCCCTATATAAAGTTCAAATACATTACAAGGTAAAGAGAGACTACGACGACACAAGTAACGCTATTTTCTGTAAATCTTGTCTACTATAAATACGTATATAATATACTAGCCTACATAAGATAATAACTTACTGTCTCAGTTCGTGGTATATTGACGGAGGTGTCCCCTCTCAGGCCTAAGTCTGTTTATCCGGTGGACCCATGGTCTTTTCTTGGCAGGTTGTGGCCTATGGCGTTCCTCCTCCTTCTCATCCTGTCAAAATCAAAGAATATCTTATTCAGTACAGCCCTTCATTACTTCATTACAAAATAATTTTAAAAAACACATGTATTTGCAAACTTACCTTCTGTTGGGCTCTCCTTCACCGGGCCATGCCCACCGCCACCGCGAAGAGCATATGCATCTGTGGCAGGCACAATCGTAGCCTGCGCTGCCTTCGCTCAGATTCCATTTTTTAGCCAAGAATGTAGTTGGTTTTTTTTTAGATTTAGTAGCCAAAATTGGACTTTTTTACGCAAGAGAAGAGGACAGCAGGTTCCTCAGTCTGTAGACAAAAGGGGTGGGTGGTGGCCATGCCCAGTGGGCTGGCTAGTTAAAAAATGGGCACGTCAAAAACCACCTGACAATTACGCCACACTGTTTTCACGCGTGAACTAGGCCCAACAGTCACACCAGAGAGAAAGCTTCCTGTAACTTCTTCATAATGAACGTTTGAGTCTAAAGCATTAGTAAATGTTTCATGAGAGCCGAACTGTTAGAATATCAGAGAATTCACAGCGGAGAGAAGCCATTTATAGGGGGGAATGATTGAAAATAACCCCAGAATAGGCCATAAATGATAAACAGTCACATTATCCCTTATAACAATCTCGTCATCATGTTTATAGGTTTCTGTAAGGGAGACGACATCCACCAAACCTCGGCTACATGTTCTGTACAACTCCAAAAATTCTTAGTCTACAGTACAAGGATTCACCAAAGAAAGATAAGCTGAGAGAGATTATCTGCCTTCATATATCACACACACAATCTTATTTACCAAAATCCTATAGAATATAGTTTTTTCATTCATTCCATACATCTGTATATGTGTGTTAGATACAAAGTACAACAAGATGACCAACATGATCCAAGCAGGAAAGGGGACCCTGCCCACGGGTCTACAATCCTATATGGGAAGGCAGATGGACATAATCGGGCCGGGTAACAGTTACTTATATGGTGTCATTGGAGTTGAAATATTCTGCAAACACTGGATGGAAGCTACATCATCCAACCACACAATCCAATATGTCGTCCATGTAGCGTCCACACCAGTGTAATGGCTGCAAACAAGGATTTTTTTTAATGAGAATATATGAATCTCCTCCCACTGTGCCATGACCAAATTGGCCAAAGAATGTGAGAAATGCCCTGTATTTGTAAGTAAGAATCCGAATAGAACATATAAAAAATTCTGTAAATATTTGGTAACCTTCACATTCACACAATTCTTCACAGTAGGCGCTGTACTTGTACAGATGTGGCAAAGCCGTAATTGCAACTTCATGTGGATGGATATATACACTCACCGGCCACTTTATTAGGTACACCATGCTAGTAACGGGTTGGACCCCCTTTTGCCTTCAGAACTGCCTCAATTCTTCGTGGCATAGATACAACAAGGTGCTGGAAGCATTCCTCAGAGATTTTGGTCCATATTGACATGATGGCATCACACAGTTGCCGCAGATTGGATTGAGATCTGGTGACTGTGGAGGCCATTGGAGTACAGTGAACTCATCGTCATGTTCAAGAAACCAGTCTGAGATGATTCCAGCTTTATGACATGGCATTGCATTATCCTGCTGAAAGTAGCCATCAGATGTTGGGTACATTGTGGTCATAAAGGGATGGACATGGTCAGCAACAATACTCAGGTAGGCTTTGGCGTTGCAACGATGCTCAATTGGTACCAAGGGGCCCAAAGAGTGCCAAGAAAATATTCCCCACACCATGACACCACCACCACCAGCCTGAACCGTTACCGATACAAGGCAGGATGGATCCATGCTTTCATGTTGTTGACGCCAAATTCTGACCCTACCATCCGAATGTCGCAGCAAAAATCGACTCATCAGACCAGGCAACGTTTTTCCAATCTTCAATTGTCCAATTTCGATGAGCTTGTGCAAATTGTAGCCTCAGTTTCCTGTTCTTAGCTGAAAGGAGTGGCACCCGGTGTGGTCTTCTGCTGCTGTAGCCCATCTGTAGCCTCAAAGTTGGACGTACTGTGCGGCGTTCAGAGATGCTCTTCTGGCTACCTTGGTTGTAACGGGTGGCTATTTGAGTCACTGTTGCCTTTCTATCAGCTCGAACCAGTCTGGCCATTCTCCTCTGACCTCTGGCATCAACAACGCATTTCCGCCCCCCACAGAACTGCCGCTCACTGGATGTTTTTTCTTTTTCGGACCATTCTCTGTAAACCCTAGAGATGGTTGTGCGTGAAAATCCCAGTAGATCAGCAGTTTCTGAAATACTCAGACCAGCCCTTCTGGCACCAACAACCATGCCACGTTCAAAGGCACTCAAATCACCTTTCTTCCCCATACTGATGCTCGGTTTGAACTGCAGGAGATTGTCTTGACCATGTCTACATGCCGAAATGCACTGAGTTGCCGCCATGTGATTGGCTGATTAGAAATTAAGTGTTAACGAGCAGTTGGACAGGTGTACCTAATAAAGTGGCCGGTGAGTGTATGTCAAACAGTGAACATGCAAAAACATAAAATATGTCCCCAATGTATATGCAAATTTCCACAGACATCAAAATATATAAGCATGAGGAAAAGTACTATAAACTCCGCAAGGCATAATCTCCTGCAAACCGTTGTAACCATGGGCACTATATCACTAGATTTGCAACAATCACGTGATCTGTATGACCTGGGAAGAAACACAATATAGCGGCTGCGGCTCAATCATGGGTAACGTCAGTATATATATGTAAGTGCATCATATACCCATCCAAATATACATATATGAGTGAATAAATAAATCTTATACCTGTGGACACTAAACCACATGACCAAATGGGAGTATAGCCATGCAGTAACGAAACAAACTTGCAATGGAACTGATACGACTTTCTAATGATGTTACAACCGCTAGTAAGCATTAATAAAAATAAGATAGATCAGTTTTGAAGTTAAGGCCATCCGGAAACAGTGTGCCCAATTCTAAAATCCAAAATGCTTCTCGTTTGAGGAGTTTCCTCCTCCAGTCCCCACCTCGTACTGGTTTCGTAACTTGTTCAATGGCCATAACTTGAAATGAGGTCGTGTCACCCTGATGACGTGTGATGAAATGCTTTGATGCCCCTGATACATTGGTGCCTGCAGGTTCACTGCAATCTGTTAGGTGCTCAGAGATGCAAATTTTAAGGTTGCGGGTAGTACACCCAACATAGTAAAGATCACAACTTGAACACCATATCAAATATATGACATACTTGGATCCACAGTTTAGAAATTCACGAATCCGGTACGTCTTGTTTGTTTTCCTACTACATGACGGCACACACGGCATCTAGGAGCCCCACAATTGTAAAATCCTGTAACATCAAGCCAGGATTTCACTCGTCTGTCTTGTTGTGAAAAAAAGAGACTTGGAGATAGCATATTGCCTAGTGTGCTCCCTTTACGTGACACAAACTGACAACCATTCCCTAAAATTCTGGCCATAGTATCATCCTGTAATAGAATGGGCAAATTCGTGCGTATGATCTGTGTGACCTGTTTTATAATCTGTACTAAAACTAGTGCAAAAATACTTTTGTCCTCACATTGAGATTTTTAATGGGAATCTAATAAAAGAGATGATCTGCTCCTTTTATCCACTGCTCCCTCTGCTCTCCTAAGTGACCAGCAATTGGTCAAAAACATCCCATTTTTTGGTTTGAAAATCCTGCTACATAGAACAAGCTCTCTTGGTTCTAACTACCTCTCCAACAGGTACCGCCTTCAATATATGTGATGGATGACAACTCCCCGCATGCAATATCGTATTGCCCGAGAGCTCCTTACGATAGAGAGATGTCACTACTTCATGTGTTGTGAAGTCGCCTGTAAGAGAAATGTTCAAAAAATTGATGGTCTTTGGTTCTACGACATGTGTAAATCTAAGATTCAACTGGTTATTTAGATATTCCACAAATGCTGGCACGGCCGTCACACCGCCCGACCACACAATTAGGAGGTCGTCGATGTAACGGCCGTACCAGTAGATGCAACCAGAAAAAGGATTATCAGAAGTGTATATAAAATTCTCCTCCCACCACGCCATGTACAAGTTCGCCAGGGATGGGGCACCGCATATCTGTAAAGAAAAAAATTGTCAAACATAAAAAAATTATGGTGTAACAAATATTCCGTGATGGTAATAATAAATTTGCATAGCTCCTCAGTGTAGGAAGAATAATTATAAAGATAGTAGGAGAAAGCAGTTAGAGCAAGATTGTGAGGGATGCAGGAGAAAAGTGACTGCACCTCACACGATATCCACAAAAATGGTTCATTCCATTTAAATGTATCAAATTGCTGCAATACCTGTTTCGTATCTCTCAAATACCCAGGGGTTCTCAATACAAGAGGTTGCAGGAGAGCATCCAACCACTCGCAGATCCTCTCAGTAAGCAATCCTATACCCAATATTATAGGGCGTAAAGGTGGTGGAAAAATACCCTTATGGGTCTTGGAGACCCATGGAATATTGGTATGGTTGGATTGCTCGCCAGCTCACCAGTGTCGTATGAAGAATTAGTTTTTATGGACTATATATTTTCAAATAAAAGTTACATCTTATATTAGATCACACTGGGCTGGATACCCTCTTTTTACATTGTTTTTGCACGTTTCTTGTCCTCACCCGGAGGGCGGTATCTGTGAGCTGTGGATCTTGTCCCGGGGCATAGGCTGTGTTCTTTTGTGCTGGGTAAAAAGGATTAACCCTACACGTAACAATCTCAATCTCTCCGCCTTTCTATATTATCATGCTGTAACTCTTTAAGAACAGGCGTCATAGTCGCCCTTTTAAAGTCAGATGACTAAATTCATTGTTGCTACACAAATTGCCATTAGCATTGATAGATTTTCGTTTCCTCCCCGCTGTCCAGGATCGTTTTTTGAAACACTCCCTCCATGTTGTCCAATTGGAAGTTCCCCAGATGGTGATAAATCAATGTATGTTAATGTAAGACAGTTCAGAACCTTTCAGAAGACTAAAGGAGACTGCGCCTATTACAGGCTTGAAAATCATATTTCTATTTTCTTAATATGGATCTTGGTTTACGAACCTGAAGTTTGTTTCGTAAAATCAAAACCAGTTGGATAATCAGAATTTTTGCCTCTTCCTTGTTTTTATTTTTTGGATCCAAATCTGCTTTCGTCACAAGATCATGTGTTCACTTTACCAACCATGCTTGTCTGTAGAATTTACTTTAATATTGTGTTATGGTCTGGGTTGTGTTATGGTCTGGGTGAGCAGCTTTTCATGTAGTGTTGGCAGATGGTGGAGTATAGGACAGTTCTGTGACATCTACGTGGTGGCCATATGGTTGGGATCTGAAGAATTATTGGTGTTGCGTGTCCTGCACACTGTTCTGTGGGTTCCAACAAAGGGCTCGCCATGGCCAAGTTTCTACCGTATCAAATTTAGATGGAGTTGGTCTTTATTGATGGAATAAAGCAGGTCCAGGTATCTTATGGCACAGTTAGTTTATATACAGTAGGTTGTGCTACCTGGAAATTTGAGGACTGGAGGCTGTAGGACATAAGAGAAAAGTTCAAGGAATTGGTTGGTATCTTGAATAGGAACAATGTAGGTCTATACTTTACATATGAGATCCATAATACATCTATTTTTTTCCTTTGGGGTATCCTCCACACTGACCCTAATGTGGGTCATCTAGTGGGGGATTACACCCAGATTACATTTAGGAGTGGATCTAACCTGCACGACCAATTGGTGCACAGTCATTTGATGCCAAGAACCAACAATGTAGTTGATATATAGAATGCAGGTCATGCCGTTTGTGCATCAAAAACCTATATCTATAGGCAGACGGTTGTCTGAAACGTGCAAAGGCCAATTGTAAATCCAAGGGGTAGTGTACCTACCTATTGTCCTGTCTACGTACTGTCACAAGAACATTTGGAGAATTTTGGAGGTGCATAATAGAACATGTGGTGGACGTAACAGGAAAGAAGATACTCGAGTTATGAACCATATGATAGAACAATACAATGGTGAAGCGTCACACATGAGATTCCAGGTCCTGGAGGTGGTAATGTCATCATTTCGATGCGGTAACTGACAAAAAAACATTGGAGGGAATCAAAATGGATATTTACTCTTCATACAATAAAACCATTTGGTCTTAATAACCAGATGTTATTTCATTCCTTCCTATAACCTCTCAAGATATCAATGAAATACTATCACATCAATATCTCTCCATCAAATGCTGGTTAGGGAGACCATCAGAAATGGCAGACATCTTACACGTTCCAGGATTATGGGTTTCTTTATGAAAGTATGGTTGGGGGCGGGAGGTGGTTTTACCTGGTCAGCCCGGATATCCCATAGCCCCCCCATCTGTGATTTCTACAAGTAAACACCATATTCTGCGTTTCACCTCTAATGACCACTTACACACCAAACGTACAGTGAGGCTTTTATACCGACATCTCTTTAAGGGTTAATTCTCCTGGTAGTTGGATTTTCATCTAAATAAGATACTGTAATAGCGACCGAATCAACACCCCCGAGCATTACTTAGTCATAATTAATATATAGAAACTTGTAAACTGGAGGATGTCGCCATAAATCTGATAGTCGGAGATCAGTGTGACGTTGGGACGTGAACACGCAGGCGGCTGGCCAACTTGCGGTTCCATATTTGTCACTGCTAGTCGTAACAAGTGATACAAGTGTGCATCGGCCAGTCTATATCTGGTTGGAGATTTCAGATGTTTCACCCAGGGCGGCTGTTTCTTAAAAACGATCCTTTATTACTATATCCATAAAAACGTGTTGCAGAGAGAGAGAGATGATGCATGTATGTTTCCATTATAGTATTCCCACGTGACGACGGAGGGGGCGGTCGTCCTATCGTCTCACATTTCCCACACGATCCAATATACGTCTGCAGAATTTGCGACTAGTTTTTCCCACAGTGTTTTTGAGACACCTGCCTGTAGTCATGATGTCTGGCAATTTATAAATCCACAGATGCGGCATGTGTTTTCTGTAGTAACACTCGTGAATATTGCTCCAGTTTTTTAATATATTTGCAAGCTTTACAGTGACCAAAGCAAAAAAATTGCCATCAGGAATATGTCTGGTAAGCCAGGAATTATTGGCTATTGGGGCAGATGACTATGGAGTAGCCTATCCTGCAAATTTCTGGCTCTCCGGTATGTAATAGATGGGAAAACAGATATGACCCTCCTAATGTCTGGATCAAGTCTCAATATGTTCCAATTTTTTGATGGATTTAACTTGTTTATAATAATCCTAAGTGTATTCTCCACTGGGTTTTTAGGGTGGGGATTTAGAAGGCTTGTACGGTTCTATATAGACGCATAAACAAAAGCCTCCTGCAACAGATTAGGAAAACCCCGGTCAGAAAAGCGTGTTAAATCTTCACATGCTGTCCTAAAGTTGGAAAGAGGAACAGTTGCGCCTCATGCGCTGATATTGTCCCTGAGGTTTCCCCCTACGTAGGGGAAGGGGGTGATGGCTATTCCATGATACTAAATTATTAAGTTTGTTGCAACATGACCCTGATCATCCATCATGATGTGCAAATCCAGGAACTTCCTTGTTAATGAGATTTGCCGTGAGCTTCATATTGATGATATTCTTATTCAATAATTCGACAATGGTGAAAAATTGCAATTCCGTGTCGGACCAGAAGAGCAAGATATTGTCGATATACCTTATCCACATGTGGATTTTAGAAGTCCACTCTTCATTCTCCAACACGAAGACAAGCCGCTCCTCCCACCAGCCCAGATATAAATTAGCAAAGCAAGGTGCGGTGACAGACAGCAGGAAGAATCGGGACCTTACAATGGTGAAAGATTTTATATGCTGTGTAATATGTGGATATACAAAAAACTAATTTTTCAGCTCACCATATCAATGATTCTTCTCTGGGAGACCAGAAAGTGGATGGACTTCCACCGGTAAAAATATCAGCAAAAAACACTGTAAAATTCGGCTCCAACCAGAGAAGAAATGAAGTATCCAAGGTCCGAAGTTAAATATAAAACTTCAACTTAGTCATCCATTAAAAATTCATCCCAATTATTAAAAATGGTGAAAAAGATCCTAAGGCAGCGTTTCGGTGCTACCGCACCTTCCTCAATGGTGAAAGATTGAAATATTATCACATGTGGCATTAACCGGAGCTGTGAGAATATCAGAGAATTCACACTGGAGAGAAGCCTTTCACATGGCGGAGCTGACAATTGCCCCAGAATAGGACATAATGTAAAATTCTAATGGAAGGGTTTTCTACCTTTTTTTACGGTGTAATACAACACTGGGGATGACGTACTGTTCATTTTCAAGTTTTCTTATTGTTAACATTTTGTTTTTCCTTGTCCTTCATAGCTGTCTATGCCGGTCTGATCGCGGTCCGGTAATTGGGTCACTGCCAGATACCAATGAGACGTCATCGCTGCTGATGTCGTCCATGGGCCAGCGGCGAAAAAGAGATCCTAAGGCAGCTACGTGTTTCGTTGCTACCGCACCTTCATCAAGGCATGAACAACATATTGACATAATTTACTTTTAAAAGAAACACCAGAACCTTAACTCCACCCATTTTAATTAACTCCTAATACACGACCCACATAACTGTGATGTATTGACATTATAATTTGACCATAACTCAAAAGTAAACTGTATATAACAGTAACCAGTAATAAGAACAACAAATGCACCATAGTATCATATAATAAATTAGCAATACTCCGGGCCATACATAAACAACGGAAGTTAAAAAAAATAATAAAGATATGAACAGAGATTTATCTTAAATATCCACATATCGAAAAAGGTATATCAAACTTCATTCTTGGCTTACCTTAATATAATATCCCCAAAAGACCTATTTTTTAATCCAAGGGATCTTTACCAACATCATATACAAAAGTGAAACCGGAACTCTGCTTTCGGTGAGACCGAAACTACAGTTCCTGTGATGCTTTGCTCTTCTAATACGGATCCTCTTTTAACTCAAATCAAAAAACGTTTTAAAGCCAGGGAGGGGGAAAAAAAGTCCAAAAGATCCTATACCATTCATCTATACCAGGACTCTCTCAATGAGTTTATCACACTACATTAGAATATAGGTAAATAGAATTATCCACATTAACCAAATCATTCAAATTAATAAAGGTAAGGTCAGATCTTATATTCAAGCGCTTTGGACTACACGTCCCTAGGCACATAATCCAAAAGACCTCCCTTAATAGGAGCTTTTTTCTCCAATTACCTCCCCTTACCGGTTCCTCAACATGTTCGATCGCATAAAATTTTAGACTGTCCGTACTCCCCCCTATGCACTTGTGCAAAGTGCCTAGATGCATTTGAGGTATTGTCCCTCATCCTCCCACTATCTGAGACATGTTCTGAAAGTCTATTTTTCAAAGCCCTAATAGAACAGCCCACATAAAGCATATTACAAGCATCACATTCAATAATGTAAACTGTGTGATCGCTGTTACAATTCATAAAAGAATTGATATTGTGTGTCTGTGTTCTCGACATTATGAAAACTCTTGCATTTTTTGGCAAATTTGCACATAGGGCATCGACTCAAACCGCATTGGTAGAAACCTTTTAGATCCAACCAGGTTCTACTTTTCTCTATCTGCTGATTTTTAAACAAACTTGGAAACAAATGGTCTCCTATAGTTTTAACCCCTTTTAGCTACAAATCTAATGCCACCCAGTAAGATGTCATTAGTGATGATAAAATTGTTAGATTTTGCTTGAAAATGTTTACAATTTTGGTATACTGACGACTATAAGGGGTTGAAAAAACTCTTCCCAATGTCTTCATCTTGTTTCAATTTTTCACCAAAATCCCCTAACAATGAGGTTTGTGTTGCAGGGCTGGCAATGTTGGCAGCTCGCTTGAGAGACCACTCGGGATAGCCGCGAGCTCGCAGCCTATCCAGAGTGATTCTTTGTTGGCATGCATATTGAGAATCTGATGTACAAGCCCTTCGGGTCCTGTATAGTTCACCCACAGGGACTGCCTTCAAAGTGTGGCTAGGATGATGACTTGTGGCCAGTAACATTGAATTACCCGCTGTGGGTTTCCTATACAAGCAAGTCTCCACCTTCCCTGTAGCTATATTACCACTGAGGGTAATGTCAAGGAATGGAATAACTGTTTTTTCTTGTGAAAGCGTAAATCTCAAGTTCAGATCATTTAAATAATGGACAAACTCTGGTACGGCTGCTACATCACCACACCAGACGATAAGAATGTAGAATCCTCTATGTAGCGGCCGTACCAGAGTAAATTGTCGCAAAATGGATTCTGAACTGAAAATATATAAAATTCCTCCCACCAAGAAACAAACAAACTAGCAAGGGTCGGTGAAAAAGAAGCCCCCATTGGGGCTCCTTGAATTTGTAAATAGAATTCTCCACTAAACTCATAAAAATTGCGTCTCAAAAGAAAACCTGGCATACGATGATCTAAAGGTTGCAATAACCCATCAAGCCACTCACAAAGCTTCTCGTTTATCGAACCAATCCCTGCCACTATAGGTCTTAAAGGAGGGCGATATATATTTTTATGAGTTTTGGGTAAGCCATGAAAAATAGCTGGAATCGGGTGTTCTGGAACCAAAAATTTAGATTGATTGATCTGAAAAAAATCCCAAAATAACACCCCTTTCCACTAACTGTTTTAATAAGGTTTTAAATTCTGTAGTGGGATTACTCTCCAATTTCCTATAAGTCGCAGGATCGTTAAGAATTTTAAGACATCCATCCCTATAGTCATCTCAATTCATTACCACAACGTTACCCCCTTTGTCTGCCTTTTTAATAATAATATCTTATATCGAGTTTTTAAATTATATAAAGCTTTTGATTCTGAGGGGGTAAGGTTATATTTCTTATTACACTGACCAATATTTGAACTTAATTCATTTAAATCTCGTTCCATAGCCTGCTGAAAGATCGTATAAACAGCGGCTCGTGACTTAACTGGATAAAAACTAGGATTTCATCCCTTAGCTCCCACTGCATGTACTGAGTGGTCATTGGGTTCAATACTTGACTCCTGCAATTGAATCAAAATTCAACAACATTAGTTGCTCGTTAAATGTAGAATCCAAAAAGATATTTCTAAAGATTTCAATGCAGGAGTCAAACCAGAATCCTCTCTTTCATCTGGTACAATAGACATGTCTGAAACGTTATTTTTCTCTGAAAAGTGCCTTTTAACCGTCAAAAGACGAACAAATTTATTAATGTCCATAATTGTCTCAAATAAATCAAAATCCTGCATAGGCGCAAAATTCAATCCTTTAGATAAAACCTTATATTCATCCTGTGTTAAAGGGGCAGAGGAGAGGTTAATCACATTGTTGTTTAATTCCTGTGTGAGCGGGTTGCTTAATGATGACTTGCTTTTGTATGAATGTTTGCGTCCCGCCCTCCTTGTCCGTTTTTTGAACGTCCCATAAAATTACGAACACGATGTTACCCTGTTGAAAAAGAGGACGAAGTACTGGAGTTGGAGTTGTTGAAGTCTTCATTTAAATGATCACTACAGGTGGATATATCAGATCCAGGTTCTGTTGAGGTAAAGGAAACTCGACGGTTAACAGATCTATATGATTTGTTGTTTTTCAGGATTGATCTAGGGGTTTGACTTCTGTTATTCCTATTAAAATACAGGTATACATAGCCAATTAGTCATAGTCTTTGGTATCTCTTTGAAATTTTTTCTTTTATATCATTATTTGTTGATCCGTTTTATCAAGTTTTTTTCAAGATATTTTCCTTCAGAGATACAAAAGTCATGTCACTTTCAAATTGTTTCAATTGATCTTCAAGAATAGATATTTCCCCTTTTATATTTCCTTAAGTCTTTGCTCTTCTTGTTTTAGAATTAAATGCATTAATTTAAAGGAGCATTCCAACAGTGCGTTATTCCATTCTGACATAAAAGTGTTATCGTATACAAAAGTCGGCATTTTTTTTCAGCCGCAAACCCCGAGGGATCATTTTATGTTGTATGTATTTATCCAGTGTGATATGATCCCATATTATTTTCAATTCTGTTTGGAGAAGTTTATCCCATTTCCTTAAGCATGTCTTATAATCTGGATTGATGTTCACCAACAACGGTACATCCACATCAAAAACTGCGGCAATCTTGGCCGCTCGTTGTGTTCTATCTTGTTCAACTCCCGTTGTTTCAAGTATATTAGCCATATATGAAAAATACTTTATAATACAAAAATATGTGAAAAAAAATCCAAAGAATATATATATATATATATATATATATATATATACAAAAATAAATTCGTTTTCAGCTCACCATATCAATAAGTCTTCTCTGGGAGACCAGAAAGTGGATGGACTTCCACCGGTAAAGGTATCAGCAAAAAACACTGTAAAATTCGGCTCCAACCAGAGAAGAAATGAAGTATCCAAGGTCCGAAGTTAAATATAAAACTTGAAGTTTTATTAGTCATCCATTAAAAATTCATCCCAATTATTAAAAATGGTGAAAAAGAGATCCTAAGGCAGCTGCGCGTTTCGGTGCTACCGCACCTTCCTCAATGGTGAAAGATTTTATTATTTGTTATATTTTATATTACTACACCATATAGCCCTAATACGCGATGTAATACGTGGATCCTGCAGTCTAGTAGACCTGTGGTCAGACAATAATTTCGCCTATGGTCCTTTCTCCTGGAGCCAACGCTTAGCAGCTCCGCTATCAGACAATATTATCTTTTCCATGTCTCTCCTGATCACTAAATAATCTCATTTACTAAAAACATCTGACCGTTATCTCATCCAGAGTCTTTACTTACCTAACCACGATGTAGTGACGTGACAAGCCCATCGCCATATTGGTTAGGATCTATCCAATTTTGCAGTATTAGTTTGTGGCAGTGAGATTTATCCTCAAGCCAAATTCTTGAAATATTATCTTCGAGAACTTCTTGTAGCTTTACAACATTTTTTGCCTTACGTTATGAGATGTTTGTCTGCGAAGAAGGCTATTGTCAGAATATTATCACGTGGCATTAAACGGAGCTGTGAGAATATCAGAGAATTCACACTGGAGAGAAGCCTTTCACATGGCGGAGCTGACAATTGCCCCAGAATAGGACATAATGTAAAATTCTAATGGAAGGGTTTTCTACCTTTTCTTACGGTGTAATGCAACACTGGGGATGACGTTCTATTCATTTTCAAGTTTTCTTATTGTTAATATTTTGTTTTTCCTTGTCCTTCATTGCTTTCTATGCCGGTCTGTTCGCGGTCCGGCAATTGGGTCACTGGCAGATTCCAATGAGACGTCATCGCTGCTGTCGTCGTCCATGGGCCAGCGGTTTACCGTCTCCTTAGTTGTGGGGACGTGCCGCAGTGGAGCAGGGTTTGGTATTGGGCCCAGTTTGGAGCATCTTCACTATAGGGTGAGCGCTGTTCAGACTGTACGAAAAAGGTAGAAAATACTTGGCACTCACCCTTAGCGTAAAAATTCAGTCTTTATTGAATTCAAAGCATAAAAATAAACACACGGGAGGAGGCACGATCAGGAAGGGAGCGACAGCTGTTTCGTGCTGTTCAGCACTTTATCAAGCTCAATATAACTTCCCAAAGCGTGCTACTTTCTTATTAAAGCAAGTTGCACAGCAGAAAATTAAGGCACATTGATTAACTATTACATTGCCAGTGTCTTTTAAGAAAGAAAAGAAGAAAGAACACCTCCATAAAAACAACTTTAATATGGCCGAAAGACACTACTTTTTAATTATGTATAAGCTTGGCAGATTTTTATAAGTACTTTTCAAGCATTTTAATAACTTTACAATAAGTCCAAAAGGAGTGTAAAACTTCTGCGCATCAGTAAATTTTGAACTAGACGACATTCAACCAATCGGAATAGGGCCGACATTAGGCCCCTCCCATAAAGGGGATGTACAAAAGAAGTTGGACCAAAATGGGAACCGCTACATTAAAGCACACACGGAGAGGTAGAAGACCATGAATGGGTTTATACTGGCCAATCAAAACGCTGCCGACATACAAAGAAGAGAATATTGACCAATCAGAGGGGAGCCTACTATTGGTTCTACTTTTTACTATTGTATTACATGGCAGACCAGAATGAAGACTTAGTGGAGGAAGCATCTATCCAATCATATAAGTGCCTACCACCATAGTTAACTTTGATGCAAAGGACTGTGTATACATACATTATTCAACCAATCCGGATAAGGCCAGCAATAGGCCCCTCCCATGAAGAGCATGTATCACACAAGTCGGACCAGAATGGAAACCTTTAAACAGAGGCATGCGTAAAAAAGCATACACCGTGAATGGACTTAACATTAGCCAATCAGGGAACTATCAACATTCAAAGAAAAGAATATTGACCAATAGGGTAAGGGCCTACTATTGGCTCCGCCTTTTATTATTACGTTGCAGGGCGGACCAGGATGAAAACTGCACAATGGGGACGGCTATCCAATCAATAAGGTGCCTACCACCATCATTGACTTCGATGGAAAGAGTGTGTATACACGTATAGTTAATCTTAACCATTTGGTAAGGTGCCGACATCACACTCTACTTAATAGATGGACTAGGATTTTTTTTTTTTTTTTTAAAGTAAGAAGAAAGGTTTCTATGTTGAACTGATAAACACACGTATCTACACGCTTACTAATAATGAACCTGGCGGTTATCAAGATTTTTAGGATAGAAGTGAAGACATGTCTTTCTTAGCAAACTTAAATAGCAAATAAACGCATGTGTCTGCACAATTACTGATAATAGAATAGTATAAAGGGCGATGAAGTAAAAATAAAATATTATAGACTACCTGTATAAAGGTAATAGCACGGCCAAATAAACCGTATAGATAACAATATAGAAAGTATCGAAACAATATGAAAGATGTTCTATAAAAATACGCTCATATCCAGTTTGTCATTAAGACCAAGCGGCCTGGTGGCATTAGTTGCGAGAATGAGTCTAGCTTCTTGCTGCAGGAGGAGTCGGTTTAGATCACCTCCTTTAACCGATGCTTCTAATTTCAATGACAGCTAACCTCTCCTCTATGCACATCAGTAATAGGATTAATGAATCTTTGAGATCCTTTTTCAGTTTCTACAGATTCAAAGTGCTCTCATTCGTATAAATAAATTTCTAATAGTTTTACCTATGTAGAAAAGACCACAAGGGCAGAAGATTGTGTATACTACATATTCACTACGGCAATTAATAAATTGTTTTACTGCAAGTTCCTGTCCTCCTAATCTACAGTGTTTTAATTCGGCATTGTGGTCGCAAAAGGAACAAGAAAAGAGGAACAAAATTAAGTACTTTCTCTTTTCTATTTTCAGCTAATAGACTCCTTCTATTCAAACTCTTTGCTCTATTAAAGGCTTCCGTAATCATTGTGTGGGTACTTCCTTTCTTCATTTGCTTGTACGTCATATGTACTTTTTTTTTTTACTATTAATTCGTTTTAAGTGTACAAATTGGCTATAAGGTAAAGCAGTTTTTACATGAAAAGGGTGATAGCTATCGAAATGTAGCAATGTGTTTTTAGCAGTAGGTTTTCTAAAAACTTCTGTATGTAATTCATTACTATCAATACAGAGCAGAACGTCTAAAAACTCCTATCTGTTATTGTTGATTTTAGAAGTGAATATCATATTAAATTCATTTCTGTTTAAATATTCAACAAAACTATCGAATTGATTTGATGTGCCTGATCAAATTATTAACACGTCATCAATAGATCGATGATATGAATAAATTTAGAAAAGTGATTATTGAGATTAAATATATATTCATCCTCAAATATTGCTAAAAAGATATTCGCAAAAGTACATGATGCCGGTGTTCCCATAGCTTGACTGTACCATTATTTGTAAGGACTAAATTCAGACCTTCCAGAATAAACTCAATTAAGTTTTTATCCTTTTTAACATGTTCTAATACACTTCTAACTGCGAATATTCCTTTCTCATGGGGTATTTTCTAGAATAAAGTGATGCAAATTTAAAGTTTCCTTCCATTTAATATGACACTACTGAAAGAAAGTCCTTTTGAATCTTTAATGCTAGAGGGAATTCGGACTAGGAGGGGTCTGAGAAGCCAATCAAGATATTGCGAGAGTTAATGCCGGCAATTATGGGGCGACCTGGGGGATTTTTTAAGGATTTATGAACTTTAGGTAAAAAATACCAGGTGGGTTTCTTGGGGTGTTCTATAAATAGTTTTTCTGCTAATCTTTTAGATGTTACATTTCCCTCTACATGTTTACGAAGGAAAGATCTAATTAATTGGAGATTTTTCTAGTTTAATGTATGTATTGGAGTCTGACAATTGACGTTCTGCTTCCGTAAGGTAATAAGTTTGTGACATGACTACTGTACTCCCTCCCTTGTCTGCCCTTTTAATTATAATATGTTTATTATTTTTTAGCCATTTCAGGGCTTTCAACTCTTGCGGTGTTAAATTAGAGTGGTCTGCTCTATAGATAAGGGCTTTGGTGTCTTGTAATACTTGTTTATGAAAGATTTCTATACTACTACCTGCTGGAATAGGGGGATTAAATCTAGAAGGGACTCCTCCTTTGAAGTAAGTATTGTTGGTATCAGAATTAGAATGACTAGAATCCTGAGGGTCACCAAGTTCTGTTAGATCCAGTATAGCCTGTTGCTCTTGTATGGAAAAAGACTCAGAACAAAAAAATCCTAACGGACCTATTCTACATTGTTGTTCACCTACAAAACTTGATTGATTTTCCCTGGATTCATCAGATCTAGCATTTTTTTGTGAATAATATTTCTTTAGATTCAGACGTCAGATACTTTTAAACAAATCAATTTCGAATTCTACAGGATCAAAGTTTTCAGCGATGCTGAAATTCAGTCCTTTTGAAAGAAGTGAGATACAGTGCTCGTTCAAATATGTCGGTCAAGTTTATATCATTGTTGTTCATATTTTCTGAATACGGTTGAATGTCGATCCGTTCTACATTCTCCAAGTGTAATTCTGTAAGTGGATATTCTTCTTCTATTATTGTTTCCAAGAAACTTGCTTTCTTTTTGTACCAGTTCTTAATTCTTCCTCTTCCTCGCCAGATGTGTTTTTGAATAAAGGGAGTTTATTCATTTCTGAGTTTCTTTCAAATCTTTTAAAACTTCTTTTAGTAGAGGTGCTAGGATTGTCCGAATTGCTAGATTCAGTGTCACTGGTCCAATATTCATTCTTGCGATTTTTTGTTGCACCTGCTGTTCAGACTGTGCTGCTTATACTTGGATATAATCTTCCCCTGAATTTATTTTAAAGGGGCTGTATCAGCAAAATTCTGCTGTATGAGCCCCACATATACGTGAATAGGCTTTAAAAAGGCCATTCAGGCACCGCTAATCTTATTTTAAACCCCCCGTCCGTTTTCAAATAAAACTATAAAAACACATATGTAAATCATACCTCTGCATGCACGCTGGGTGGTCGTGCACGATCCGACGTCCTCTTCTGTCCCGCCGTCCTCTTCTGTCCCGCCGTCCTCTTCTGTCCCGCCGTCCTCTTCTGTCCCGCCGTCCTCTTCTTTCTTCTTCCAGTGACGTCCTCCAGTCCTGGCTCTTCTCCGCCTTCATCTTCTGTTTTTTTCCAGCGGGTTGTGTTGAAATTCCGCGCGTGCGCAGTAGCGTTCCCTCCAGAGCACTACTGCGCACACGCCGACGCCATTTTTTGTTCTAGTTGTAAGTTCCCCTTAGGACTACACGAGTATGCGCCGTACACTCGCAAAATTCACTATTTTATCCCTTTTAGTGAGTTCCTCATGCTGAGTGTCATAGATGGCTTTGATATAAAGGGACTTTCCATAAAGCGAGTTATTTCTATCCATAGGATTTAATGTGTCCTGTGATCTACCCCAGAAACAGAAAATATCATCAATATATCTGAACCAGTGGATGGTAAATGTACTAGAATACAGGATGGGTGCGTGCATGGTCCTCCTCCAAGATCAGCCATATAGCGGTTGTATAAATGGGGCCACTTGGGTCTCTATTGCTGGGACACGTTTGTAAATAGAAATTTGTTTCCTAATTTTGTTTTTTATAAAAGTAATGTGCGGTAGATCCAACATAAATGTATATACAGCTGTTAGAGCTGCCTGGTGCCGGCTGTTTTCCATCCATGATCCATATACTCTCGTGGTACTTGAGGGAACTGATGGATACTTTGAAAGAAATGACCTGTATTTGGCAAAAAAAGGTTTTTCTTCAGTAATAGAGTAAGAACTTTCCAGAAAAAATACCCAGGAAAGAAAACGGATCTGCAGATGTTCCTATGGGACGTCCTGAATGTATAAGCTGGGATTATTGGATGGGGATTGTGTAGCTATGTGTGTATCATTCAGTAGTGACCTGTTATACATAAGTGTGTGTGAGATGTGACCTCATTATTCTCAGGTATGTGGAAGAGTCGGGAAGTCGCCTGTAAATCTCGTCCATATCATCTTCTTTTGGTCTATAATGACAATGGCTGCTCCCTTATCGGCGAGCTTAATGATCATGACTGTAGTTCTTGTATTTACAGGAGATTCATGTTATGGTTTGTAGGTGGTTTTCTTGGTCACTCCTGTGTATGAATGGCCTTAACCTCCCCATCAAGTTCTGTCAGTCTCCACCCAATGATCGTTCTGTAGGGCTCATCTTACAAGGGTCACATCTCCATCCCAAATAATTAGGATATCATCGATGTAACGTCCATACCAACGAAGGGAAGAAACAAAAGGGTTAACGTGAAAAAAATAATCGACTCCTCCCACCAAGACACAAACATATTTGCGAGCGAAGGGGGAAAAAAACCCTCAAAATTGTAAGAATATGCGATGGAACGAAAAATAGTTGTTAAAAGAAAATGTGTTGCTTGAATAATAATCTGTCAGAGCTCCTCAGTGTAGGTGGTGTAGCGGTATAGATGATGGGATAAAGCTATTAATGCCTGTTGGTGAGGAATATAGAGCGTTTACATCTCAACATAACCATCAATTCGAAGGACTCCCATGTAAAATTAAATATTTTGATAACCTCCTTCGAATCCTCGATTGTACCCAGGTGTACGGGAAACAAGAGGTTGAAGGCTATCAACCCAAGTGCATAAGTGTTCTGATATTGATCCTATGCCTACAATTATAGGTCGTAGAGGGGGAGAATGAAGATTTTTGTGTACTTTGGGAATGCCATGGGAAATGGGGATAAAGGAATTTATTGATAAAATCCTGAGATTTAGATACAGGGATTATACCCAATTTAACCCCCTCTATGACCAAACTTTCCAAAGTAGTAGTAAAGATTGTGTTTGATCAGAATCTAATCTGCAATGTGTTGCTGTCATTTAGTAAGGACATACATCCTTCTCTATACTTATCCATGACTACAATTTTTCTATCTTTGTCTGCGACTCTTATGATGATATTGTGTCCTGCAATTCTGTAAGCGCCCTACGCTCCTGTATGGTAAGATTGGAATGAAACTTGGACTTGGAAATAGATTCTTTAAGTCTATTTCAATCTTTCTCTACATTCATTTGAAAAAGTTGATAAACAGGAATACATGACTGTAAAGGATAAAGGTCTGGCTATATGCGTAGAATGTATATCTCTAGTTGGGTTGTGGTCGTTGCAGTAAGCCAACTCCATAAGTTGCAGAGTTGCAATCTGCTCTGGAACATTGAGACCTGAAAACTCCTTAACAATATAACCATGGTTGGTTATAAGATTAGTAGTAGTAATATCTGCATTGGCAGATTCATTATCAAAAAACTGTCATTTGGCTAATAAGCCTTATAAATGTATTTACGTCCATGAGAGTTTGGAAGGTTCAATGTTCGCTGTAGGCACAAGGTTGTGTCCTTTAGGCAGGACTCTATATTGATGTATAGAAAGGTTGTATGAGGACAGATCCAAATCATCATCATAGAGGCTGTGGGACAAGTTGTCAGATCGATCCAAATTGTGAGTTAATAATTCCTCCGATACGAACTTGTTTGGAATCTCCTTTTGCTTACGTCCACCTCGGCGGCGGCGTTTTTTTGAGCTTCAAAAAAATTCTCCGGATGTGTTTCCAGAGGAAATGTCCGAAAAATCTGTGGAGCTGTCAGGAAATACATCACTGCGATAGTTAGAAGAAATATCCGAATCTCTGTTGGAAGATTCAAAAGAGACGTTAGGTTTAGAGTCACGGGTGACAGTTGCGATTGGTATTCCTTTTGGGGATTGATTTCGGAACATTTCTATGGGATATTTGTTGTTTTCTATAGACAAATCCAGTGATATAATCTAAGGTGTCACGGGCGAGGTTTTTCTTCTTGATTGCCTTAATTTGAGTTTCAACATTAACTTTCTTTGCAATATCTGAATGAGCTTGAACATATGTTTGAGAGTTTTTGATAGGTTCTAATCCATGAAGTACATCTTGTATACTTGGTTTGATGGAAACTAATTTTTGTTGCTCAGGCTCGATGATTAAACGCATCAGCTTGGCTGAACAATCTGATAGAATATCGTTCCAAAGTTTTTCAAAATTGTCATCATATGAGAAAGTGGGGTATTTTTAATGTGTAGACCCCGTGAGACTTATAACTAGAGACAACACTGCACAACCCTATATTGTAGCCCTTACTACACCATATAGCCCTAATACGCGATGTAATATGTGGATCCTGCAGTCTAGTAGACCTGTGGTCAGACACAATAATTTCGCCTATGGTCCTTTCTCCCGAAACCAACGCTCAGCAGCTCCGCTATCAGACAATGTTATTAGAGATGAGCGAACACTAAAATGTTCGAGGTTCGAAATTCGATTCGAACAGCCGCTCACTGTTCGAGTGTTCGAATGGGTTTCGAACCCCATTATAGTCTATGGGGAACATAAACTCGTTAAGGGGGAAACCCAAATTCGTGTCTGGAGGGTCACCAAGTCCACTATGACACCCCAGGAAATGATACCAACACCCTGGAATGACACTGGGACAGCAGGGGAAGCATGTCTGGGGGCATAAAAGTCACTTTATTTCATGGAAATCCCTGTCAGTTTGCGATTTTCGCAAGCTAACTTTTCCCCATAGAAATGCATTGGCCAGTGCTGATTGGCCAGAGTACGGAACTCGACCAATCAGCGCTGGCTCTGCTGGAGGAGGCGGAGTCTAAGATAGCTCCACACCAGTCTCCATTCAGGTCCGACCTTAGACTCCGCCTCCTCCGGCAGAGCCAGCGCTGATTGGCCGAAGGCTGGCCAATGCATTCCTATGCGAATGCAGACTTAGCAGTGCTGAGTCAGTTTTGCTCAACTACACATCTGATGCACACTCGGCACTGCTACATCAGATGTAGCAATCTGATGTAGCAGAGCCGAGGGTGCACTAGAACCCCTGTGCAAACTCAGTTCACGCTAATAGAATGCATTGGCCAGCGCTGATTGGCCAATGCATTCTATTAGCCCGATGAAGTAGAGCTGAATGTGTGTGCTAAGCACACACATTCAGCACTGCTTCATCAAGCCAATACAATGCATTAGCCAGTGCTGATTGGCCAGAGTACGGAATTCGGCCAATCAGCGCTGGCTCTGCTGGAGGAGGCGGAGTCTAAGGTCGGACCTGAATGGAGACTGGTGTGGAGCGATCTTAGACTCCGCCTCCTCCAGCAGAGCCAGCGCTGATTGGCCGAATTCCGTACTCTGGCCAATCAGCACTGGCTAATGCATTGTATTGGCGTGATGAAGCAGTGCTGAATGTGTGTGCTTAGCACACACATTCAGCTCTACTTCATCGGGCTAATAGAATGCATTGGCCAGCGCTGATTGGCCGAATTCCGTACTCTGGCCAATCAGTGCTGGCCAATGCATTCTATTAGCTTGATGAAGCAGAGTGTGCACAAGGGTTCAAGCGCACCCTCGGCTCTGATGTAGCAGAGCCGAGGCTGCACAAGGGTTCAAGCGCACCCTCGGCTCTGATGTAGGAGAGCCGAGGGTGCACTTGAACCCTTGTGCAGCCTCGGCTCTGCTACATCAGAGCCGAGGGTGCGCTTGAACCCTTGTGCACACTCTGCTTCATCAAGCTAATAGAATGCATTGGCCAGCGTTGATTGGCCAATGTATTCTATTAGCCTGATGAAGTAGAGCTGAATGTGTGTGCTAAGCACACACATTCA
Organism: Leptodactylus fuscus; assembly: GCF_031893055.1. Lineage (NCBI taxonomy): Eukaryota > Metazoa > Chordata > Amphibia > Anura > Leptodactylidae > Leptodactylus > Leptodactylus fuscus. Next base: position 7,368,645 of record NC_134268.1, read on the forward strand.
GCTCTACTTCATCGGGCTAATAGAATGCATTGGCCAGCGCTGATTGGCCAGAGTACGGAACTCGACCAATCAGCGCTGGCTCTGCTGGAGGAGGCGGAGTCTAAGATCGCTCCACACCAGTCTCCATTCAGGTCCGACCTTAGACTCCGCCTCCTCCAGCAGAGCCAGCGCTGATTGGCCGAATTCCGTACTCTGGCCAATCAGCACTGGCTAATGCATTGTATTGGCTTGATGAAGCAGTGCTGAATGTGTGTGCTTAGCACACACATTCAGCTCTACTTCATCGGGCTAATAGAATGCATTGGCCAATCAGCGCTGGCCAATGCATTCTATTAGCGTGAACTGAGTTTGCACAGGGGTTCTAGTGCACCCTCGGCTCTGCTACATCAGATTGCTACATCTGATGTAGCAGTGCCGAGTGTGCATCAGATGTGTAGTTGAGCAAAACTGACTCAGCACTGCTAAGTCTCTGCATTCGCATAGGAATGCATTGGCCAGCCTTCGGCCAATCAGCGCTGGCTCTGCCGGAGGAGGCGGAGTCTAAGGTCGGACCTGAATGGAGACTGGTGTGGAGCGATCTTAGACTCCGCCTCCTCCAGCAGAGCCAGCGCTGATTGGTCGAGTTCCGTACTCTGGCCAATCAGCGCTGGCCAATGCATTCTATTAGCCCGATGAAGTAGAGCTGAATGTGTGTGCTTAGCACACACATTCAGCTCTACTTCATCAGGCTAATAGAATACATTGGCCAATCAGCGCTGGCCAATGCATTCTATTAGCTTGATGAAGCAGAGTGTGCACAAGGGTTCAAGCGCACCCTCGGCTCTGATGTAGCAGAGCTGAGGGTGCACAAGGGTTCAAGTGCACCCTCGGCTCTCCTACATCAGAGCCGAGGGTGCGCTTGAACCCTTGTGCAGCCTCGGCTCTGCTACATCAGAGCCGAGGGTGCGCTTGAACCCTTGTGCACACTCTGCTTCATCAAGCTAATAGAATGCATTGGCCAGCACTGATTGGCCAGAGTACGGAATTCGGCCAATCAGCGCTGGCCAATGCATCCCTATGGGAAAAAGTTTATCTCACAAAAATCACAATTACACACCCGATAGAGCCCCAAAAAGTTATTTTTAATAACATTCCCCCCTAAATAAAGGTTATCCCTAGCTATCCCTGCCTGTACAGCTATCCCTGTCTCATAGTCACAAAGTTCACATTCTCATATGACCCGGATTTGAAATCCACTATTCGTCTAAAATGGAGGTCACCTGATTTCGGCAGCCAATGACTTTTTCCAATTTTTTTCAATGCCCCCAGTGTCGTAGTTCCTGTCCCACCTCCCCTGCGCTGTTATTGGTGCAAAAAAGGCGCCAGGGAAGGTGGGAGGGGAATCGAATTTTGGCGCACTTTACCACGTGGTGTTCGATTCGATTCGAACATTGCGAACACCCTGATATCCGATCGAACATGTGTTCGATAGAACACTGTTCGCTCATCTCTAAATGTTATCTTTTCCATCCTCCTCCTCATCACTAAATTTTCACACTTACTAAAAACTTCTGACCGTTATCTCATCCAGAGCCTTTACTTAACCATGGTGTAGTGACGTGACAAGCCCATCGCCATATTGGTTAGGATCTCTCCAATTTTCCAGTATTAGTTTGTGGCAGTGACATTTATCCTCAAGCCGAATTCTTGAAATTTTATCTTTGAGAACTTCTTGTAGCTTTTACAACATGTTTTGCCTTACGTTATGGGATAACTTTGTGCAGAAGGTTATTGTCAGAATATCACATGTGGCATTAACCGGAGCTGTGAGAATATCAGAGAATTCACACTGGAGAGAAGCCTTTCACATGGCGGAGCTGACAATTGCCCCAGAATAGGACATAATGTAAAATTCTAATACGCCACCCCAAGCACAGACAGACCCTGAGCCGGTACAGACTGAGCGCCCACAACCTAGAGATAGAGACGGGGCGATACAGGCAGACGTACAAGCCACGGGAGAAGAGACTGTGCCAGCACTGTGACCAGGGGGTCCTAGAAGACGAGACCCACTTCCTGCTACACTGCACCAAATACTCAGCTGTGAGGGCCGTCTACTACCAAAGACTCTCTGCCCACATCCCAGACTTCATATCTGCAGACGAGAAGAGGAAACTCTACATCCTACTGGGAGAAGAAGAGGCCACTGTGGAGATCGCTGCCCAATACGTGTCCAGCTGTCACCAAACAAGAGGAAGATGAGACTCCATGGACTGTAATATTTATCCCAAAACACCCACCCCACCCCCCCATATAGCAGTCACCAACGAAGAGGAAGACGAGACTCCACGGACTGTTATACCCCAAACCAACCGCCCCACCCCACCTCCAACCCCCCCCCCATATAGCAGCCACCAACGAAGAGGAAGATGAGACTCCATGGACTGTTATAACCCAACGCCCCCCCCCCCCCCCCGCGCGCCCACTTTACTAGCTTTGGCAATGCCAAATAACTAGTCGGACGTGCCAATAAAGCATATTTGATTTGATTAATGGAAGGGTTTTCTACCTTTTTTACGGTGTAATACAACACTGGGGATGATGTTCTATTCATTTTCAAGTTTTCTTACTGTTATACATTTTGTTTTTCCTTGTCCTTCATTGCTGTCTATGCCGGTCTGATCGCGGTCCGGTAATTGGGTCACTGCCAGATACCAATGAGACGTCGTCGCTGCTGATGTCGTCCATGGGCCAGTGGTGTACTGTCTCCTTAGTTGTGGGGAAGTGCCGCAGTGGAGCAGGGTTTGGTATTGGGCCCAGTTTGGAGCATTTTCACTACAGGGTGGGTGCTATTCAGACTGTGCTGCTTATACTTGGCCTCTTCCCCTGAATTTATTTTAAAGGTGCTGTATCAGCAAAATGATGCTGTATGAGCCCCACATATACGTGAAAAGGCTTTAAAAAGGCCATTCAGGCACCGCTAATTTTATTTTAAACCCCCCGCCCGTTTTCAAGTAAAACTACAGTATAAAAACATATATGTAAATCAAGCATGCGTGCTGGGCGGTCGTGCACGATCTGACGTCATCTTCGGTCCGCCTTCCTCCTCTTTCTTCTTCCAGCGACGTCCTCCTGTCCTGGCTCTTCTCCGCCTTCATCTTCCGTTTTTCCGGCGGGTTGTGTTCAAATCCTGCGCATGCGCAGTAGCACTCCCTCCGACGCCATTTTTGTTTTAGTTGTAAGTGCCCCTTAGGACTACACGAGCATGCGCCGTTCTCTCGCAGAATTCTTCACTATTTTATCCCTTTTAGCGAGTTCCTCATCCTGTGTCATAGATGGCTTTGATATAAAGGGACTTTCCATAAAGCGAGTTATTTCTATCCATAGGATTTAATGTGTCTTGTGATCTACCCCGGAAACAGAAAATATCATCAATATATCTGAACCAGCAGATGGTAAATGTACTAGAATACGGGATGGGTGCGTGCATGGTCCTCCTCCAAGATCAGCCATATAGCGGTTGTATGTACGGGGCCACTTGGGTCTCTATTGCTGGGACATGTTTGTAAATAGAAATTTCTCTTCTAATTTTTAGTTTTTTCTAAAAGTAATGTGCGGTATATCCGACATAAATGTATATACAGCTGTTAGAGCTGCCTGGTGCCGGCTGTTTTCCATCCATGATCCATATACTATCTCGTGGTACTTGAGGGAACTGATGGATACTTTGAAAGAAATGACCTGTATTTGGCAAAAAAAGGTTTTTCTTCAGTAATGGAGTAAGAACTTTCCAGAAAAAATACCCAGGAAAGAAAAAGGATCTGCAGATGTTCCTATGGGACGTCCTGAATGTATAAGCTGGGATTATTGGATGGGGATTGTGTAGCTATGTGTGTATCATTCAGTAGTGACCTGTTATACATAAGTGTGTGTGAGAGATGTGACGTCATTATTCTCAGGTATGTGGAAGAGTCGGGAAGTCGCCTGTAAATCTCATCCATATCATCTTCTTTTGGTCTATAATGACAATGGCTGCTCCCTTATCGGCGAGCTTAATGATCATGACTGTAGTCCTTGTATTTACAGGGGATTCATGTTATGGTTTGTAGGTCGTTTTCTTAGTCACTCCTGTGTATGAATGGCCTTAACCTCCCCATCAAGTTGTGTCACAGTCTCCACCCAATGATCGTTCTGTAGGGCTCATCTTACAAGGTGCGGCTTCCATCACTGGGTATATCCTATATAAAGACACTTCTCTAGTTCTCATCCCTTGTCTCTGTATTTTGTCCGGGTCTCATCTTTCACAAGCCGTCACATTCTGCTCTTTTTTTGGATACAAGGTTCTGAAATTGTTGGCTGTCTATAGAAAATATCTGGTAGAGTTGGTGTAACGGGAGCAGCAGTTTGGGACTTTGTGCTCCATCTTCTCACTAATTCTGATGTTATTACCTACCTATGGGAAACTGTCCTGCATGTGGGGAATTGAAGTAATGAAGGAGGTTTATGACACAATAGATCCCCATATTTAGGGCCTAGGAGTTTCACATCTCTTCTGTTTGTTCCCACCCCTCATCCTCCCCTCCAAGCTGGTCTGTCTGCCTGTGCAGTGCATGTGATTGAGACGCCCTGCAATTCCCTATCTAGCTGCAGAGTGAGTGCCTGCTACTATCACCTGCACTATATATACCAGGGTGTGTAACAAGTGCTGTCAGTGCAGGGAGGGGTTGATTCCTCCGGCATCCAGTTCTCTCTTCCCCACTGCTGCCTCCTGTAGGCTCTGCTCGGCATCGCAGAGAGCAGCCCCCGGCCATCAGCTCCTGTCTGCATGTACTGCATAAGTTATAGTACAGGGATCGGAGAGGACAGGGCTGTGGTCGGTCAGGTACTCCCGCAGCTGCCTGGTCTCCTCTTTTAGAAAACAAACCATTAGTGTTTGCCATGTTGGCTTGTGTGTCCTCACCGCTGTCCTCCCATGCTTGTATGACCAGCTTTGTGTCCATGGCAAATGTCGCTGAGGGTTTTTTTCCCGGTAGCTTTTTTCTGCTGTTAACTGGCAAACAGATGTTTTTGTGTGTCCGTACATTGTGAGACAGTCCGGGATTCAAACACCTTTCCAATCATCTGGCTGGTGACATTGGGCAGGATAAATCTAGGAACGAGTGTAGGGAATCAATCCTGTAGCCCTGCACATAGACTTTCAGAAATAGGTTTGATTTTTATGATTCTTACTTGTTATGGTGATGCAGAATATCATTGGATACATTGTAGGTGGCCTGTCCTGAGGTAGATACAAAGAATGTTTCATCCGGTGCGTGCGTTGTGGTCAGCCTGGGTCGCACATACTGGTAGTACACATTGAACCACTGTAAAAGCAAAAATATATGCAAACATAAGACTAAAGAAAAACACCTTACAGTCCGACTCTATGAGATAAGGAGACTTTGAGAAATCTTGCCTCTTCTTCAGTTGGAGTCAGCACAGAGGTGGCCACTTGTTGTGCTGCAGTCCTGTGTGTGACTTGATCACTACCAGGTCGGTCTTCATGTATTTGTGATGCCTCCTCTGGGTCCACTCTGCAGTCTGCGAGTCAAGACAGATGAGTGACTGCCAGGTGTCATTTAAGATGAAAGGCAAGGCAGAGGAGGTGGTTACTTAGTCATATTCTTTCTTACTCCTGGTCGTTGTCCATGTCTCAATACTACAATGGACTCCAGGTCGTAGAGGACGTTAAGCTGCTGTTCCTTGTCCTTGCTCCCAGATGGGACTACTGGGACTGAAGTAAAAATGATGGCTTGGCCACATCCAAAATCTTCTGACATTGTGCTGTTGTCGTTCTTGAAGTGGTCAATGTCAGGAACCATAGATCCAACACAATGGTTAGGGATGGCCATCTGAAAACCCTGGAGAGCCAAAAAATATTAATCATTGCAAAATATACACAATTCTTGTGAGTTCATAACTAGAGATGAGCAAACACTAAAATGTTCGAGGTTCGAAATCCGATTCGAACAGCCGCTCATTGTTCGACTGTTCGAACGGGTTTCGAACCCCATTATAGTCTATGGGGAACATATACTCGTTAAGGGGGAAACCCAAGTCTCAGGAAGGTCACCAAGTCCACTATGACACCACAGGAAATGATGCCAACACCCTGGAATGACACTGGGACAGCAGGGGAAGCATGTCTGGGGGCATCTAACACACCCAAGTCCCTCTATTACCCCAACATCACAGCCTAACAACTACACACTTTACACACTCAATACCACCTCTCAGACAGTAGGAAAACACCTTGAAACATGTGTATTTGGCACTTGGAGTGAGGAGAGCCTTGCACCAGCAGTATATTTGGCCCTTGTAATGAGATGAGGTTGGCACCAGCATTGTTTTTGAAAATCAGGGTGGATTGAGCCTCTAACCAGCAGAGTTGTGGGAAATTCATGGTGGAGGGAGCCTCTAATCAGCCCAGTTTGGGGAAATTCATGGTGGAGGGAGCCTCTAACCAGCAGAGTTGTGGGAAATTCATGGTGGAAGGAGCCTCTACCCAGCAGAGTTTTGAGAAATCATGTTGGAGGGAGCCTAGTAGCAGCAGAATTGTGCAACGCTTATGGTGGATGAGTATGAGGATGCGGAGGAATTGGAGAGGTTGAGCACAGACATGGAGTTTCATGTTGGGGTGCTTTACACAGGTGGGCACAAAAATGAAGGCTCTATCCAGTGGTGGTTCATTTTTATCAAAGTGAGCCGGTCGGCACTCTCAGCTGACAGACGGGTGCGCTTGTCAGTGATGATGCCACCGGCTGCACTGAACACCCTCTCAGATAAGATGCTGGCGGCAGGACAGGACAGCACCTCCAAGGCATATAGGGCAAGTTCAAGCCACAGGTCCAACTTCGACACCCAATACCTGTAGGGCGCAGAGGGATCAGAGAGGACAGGGCTGTGGTCGGAAAGGTATTCCCACAACATGCGCCTATACTTCTCATGCCTGGTGACACTTGGACCCTCAGTGGCGGCACTTTGGCGAGGGGGTGCCATCAAGGTGTCCCAGACCTTCGACAGTGTGCCCCTTGTTTGTGTGGACCGGGGAGCACTTGGTCGCCTAGTGGAGGAACTGCCCTCCCTGCCGCCAACGTCAAATGCTGGAAACATCTCCATCATATTCTGCACCAATTGCCTGTGGCAAGCATTGATGCGATTGGCCCTCCCCTCTACTGGAATAAAAGAGATGTTTTTTTTATACCGGGGGTCAAGGATAGCAAAGATCCAGTACTGTTGTCCTCCATGATTTTGACAATACGCTTGTCAGTTGTAAAGCACCCCAACATGAACTCAGCCATGTCTGCCACAGTGTTAGTTGACATGACTCCTCTGGCCCCACCGGAAAGTTCAATCTCCATTTCCTCCTCATCCTCCCTTTCTACCCATCCGCGCTGCAACAATGGGACGATTCAAAGTTGCCCGGTAGCCTCCTGTATCACCATCACATCATTGGACAGGTCTTCCTCCTCCTCCTCCATTAAACGCGGTGAAGCGGACAGATGTGTGGACCTACTCTCCAGCTGTGACAGATCGGATGCTATCCCTGACTCGTCTGTGTGATTAGAAAAAAACACAAATAGCACCGCGCCGTACCTAGCGCATTATCTCTTGGATATCGGAATTTCACTCCTCTGTGTGATTGTAAGGCTCACCATCGCATCTTCAGAGCTCACCCTCCATGTGGACTCCTCAAACACCCTTAGTATGTCACAAAGGTCTCCCATCCATGGCCACTCATGGCTGAGAAACTGAGGCACCCTAGGGTTTTGTAGCTGGTATTCCATCAAAGGTCTCTGCTGCTCAACGTGATAAGTTGAGTTCCAGCGTGTGGGGACGTCGCACAAAAGCCGGTGTTGTGGCACATGCAGGCGTTGCTGGAGTGATTTTAAGCTAGCAGTGGCTACTGTCGACTTGCGAAAGTGGGCGCACATGCGCCGTACTTTCACCAGTAGCTCCGGAACATTTGGGTAGCTCTTTATGAAACGTTGCACCACTAGGTTGAAGACGTGAGCCAGGCATGGAACATGTTGGAGTCCGGCAAGCTCCAGAGCTGCTACCAGGTTCCGGCCGTTATCACAAACGACCATGCCTGGGCCCAGGTGCAGCGGCTCAAACCATATTGCCGTCTCATCGAGGAGGGCATCCCTCACCTCGGAGGCAGTGTGCTGTTTGTCCCCCAAGCTGATCAGCTTCAGCACGGCCTGCTGACGTCTACCAACGCCAGTGCTGCAACGTTTCCAACTTGTAGCTGGGGTCAATCTAACAGCGGCAGAGGAGGCGGTGGAGGAGGAGGAGGGTGTTTCTGTGTCCCTGCCAGGAATGTTAGGCGGGGAGATGAGGTACACCGGCCCAGTTTAGGAAGCAGTCCCAGCCTCAACTACATTCACCCAGTGTGCCGTCAGTGAAACTTAGCGTCCCTGTCCGCATGCACTTGTCCACGCGTCGGTGGTCAAGTGGACCTTTGTGCAAAGCGCGGAACTAGGGGCCCGCCTGATGTTGAGTGACACGTGCTGGTGCAAGGCGGGGACGGCACACCGGGAGAAGTAGTGACGGCTAGGGACGGCATAGCGAGGTGCCGCACTTGCCATCAGGTCCAGGAAGGCTGGAGTTTCAACAAGCCGGAACGCCAACATCTCCTGGGCCAGCAGTTTAGCGATGTTGGTGTTCAAGGCTTGCGTGTGTGGGTGGTTAGCGGTGTATTTCTGACGGCGTTCAAATGTCTGAGAGATGAGTTGGTGTAAAGAAGCGCCTGATGGTGCAGGAGAAGGAGATAAGACAGGAACAGGGGAGGATGAGGGAGAAGACAACAAAGCTGCGGAGCCAGGTGATGTGGTGCCCTGGCTCGTCCTCTGGAGTGCATCGCCAGCGCAGTAGCAGAGGCAGTGGCGTGAACGGCGGGCGACATTTGTCCTGCGGTTGCTCTCTGCCACTGATTACAGTGCTTGGATTCCAAATGACGGTGCATTGAAGTGGTGGACAGGTTGCTCTTCTCAGAGCCCCTACTCAATTTCGAGAGGCAAATTGTGCAAACACTATTATCTGTCCTCGGCGCATTCCTTGAAAAAACTCCACACCTTCGAGAAACGTGCCCTCGAGGTGGGAGTTTTTCTGGGCTGGG